>NC_077227.1:236143193-236443193 GCF_027887165.1 Monodelphis domestica | reverse complement strand
ACACCCCCACTTAAAGATTAAGTGTGGAGGAGGAAGGTTTATGACCCAAGTATGCTAGCAAGTGACAAATCAGAAACAACTGACTGACACTCTGGGCTGTCCAAAGCCAAGTTTAGGCCACCATTTGTACATGTAAGAAACAGGAAATAATATAAAGAACTGCCTTTATATTTTGCATCACTTTCTGTGAGAGAGATTTGGTGGTAGAACTTGACTGTGGGGGGGTTCAAACGTTAGACCTCAGACTGCTTCCTTTATACTGTCATGGGGTGAGTGCAAGGCTTACTCCCTTTTCCTTGGCTTTTCTGGAGGCACCGGCCTCCAAGAAGGTCCCTCAACTTGGAGGAGGCCTCATGGCTGGAAGCCATGCTAGATTTAATCCTCTGCCTCCACCCCACTTCCCATCCCCTTGGCTGGGGTCTCTGAACTCCTGCTTGGTATCTCTTTTTCCTCTCTTTCTTTCTTCCTTAATATCTTCACTCTATTGTAAATAAACCAACATAAGATTCCATTATGACTTTCATTGGGATTTAGAATGTAAATGCCCGGTGACCAACTAAAAATATATTCAGTCCAATCATAAAATTTACCCTTAACAATAGCTAGGAAGGATCTGAAGTCAGATTTGAACCTAGGACCTCCTGTCTCTAGGCCTGACTCTCAATCCACTGAGCTACTGAGTGGCCCCCTAAACATTTCTTGATCATTTAGAGTTTATTAAAATATTAGATGGAGATTACTATCAAGTACTGATATTCAAATAAATTTTGAGTAAGTGGCAAAAAAGGCAGTGAACATTCATATTCTCCCACATAAGAAAAAGCATATAAAATAAATAATATTCAGATTATCTGTCATTCTTTTCTTTTATAGCATCAAGAGATATCAATCTCTAACTGAAAAAGAAAGATTCAGTGATGAGTTGAATTTTGCAGCTCTCAAAATTCAAATAAGAGAAAATGTCATGGGATCTTGGGTTTCCTCTGGACATCCCAAACTCCAGAAATGTTCCAGGTCAAAATGAAAAAAAGGAATTTTTTTTTCTTCCATGCATTCTTATAGTGCTGAGGAAAAGGTGACCCTAAGCATCAAAGACCCACAATAAAGAAAGACCTCTGAGAGAAATATTCTCCTTGCATTCTCCCCTAGATTTTGAAATGGACATATATATATATATATATATATATATATATATATATATATATATATATATATCTCCCAGTTATATACTATGATGGCATTGGGCTATATCTAGGACATCTATTCATTTGTTCCAGGTTACCCCTTGTGTCTTTAGGACACAAAACATTATTCCATCTTGGTCAGGTGACAAATATCCCGCATTTCTGCCTAACCTCATCCCACGTCCTCAGTCCTCATCCCTGGTCACATTGCCCCTGTTCTCTTAAAGGTATAAGAACCCCAGAACTCACCTCCTCTAGGAGACAGTGTCCATTCTTGCATCTATCTCCTGACCTTTCAACATTGCTTCCAAATTAATAAATTTCTCTTTTTACTTCTGTTCGGGATTATCAAAGCCATGCTCTCTGACATGGTCACAGGTGGAAACCAGGAACTACAAAGCGGGCCCCAAGAATGGTGGAGGAATCCACTCAGCCCTGCTTCTCCCACTAACATCCCTTACTATTGGAATTGCTAGGATTATTATTCTCTCTCTAACTTCAGGAAAAATAATATGAGAGCAAAATACTTTTTTTTTTAGTTTTTAAAAAATTATTTTATTTGATCATTTTCATACATTGTTCATTGGAAACAGATCATTTTCTTTTCCTCCCCCCCAACTCCCCCCCACCCCTTCCCTAGCCGACGCACGATTCGTCTGGGTATCACATGTGTCCTTGCTCTGAACCCATTTCCTTGTTGTTGGTATTTGCATTAGGGTGCTCATTTAGCGTCTCTCCTCCATCATGTCCCCTCAACCTCTGTAATCAAGCAGTTGCTTTTCCTCAGTGTTTTTACTCCCTCAGTTTGTCCTCTGCTTGAGGATAGTTTTTTTTTTCTTTTTTCTCATAGATCGCTGCAGGTTGTTCAGGGACATTGTAAAGCCATTACTGGAGAAGTTCATTATATTCTCTTGTACCACAATGTGTCAGTCTCTGTGTACAATGTTCTCCTGGTTCTGCTCCTCTCACTTTGCATCACTTCCTGGAGGTTGTTCCAGTCTCCATGGAATTCCTCTACTTTATTATTCCTTTTAGCACAATAGTATTCCATCACCAACATATACCACAATTTGTTCAGCCATTCTCCAACTGAAGGGCATCCCCTCATTTTCCAATTTTTGGCCACCACAAAGAGCACAGCTATGAATATTCTTGTACAGGTCTTTTTCCTTATTATCTCCTTGGGGTACAAACCCAGCAGTGCTATGGCTGGATCAAAGGGCAGACAGTCTTTTATCACCCTTTGGGCATAGTTCCAAATTGCCCTCCAGAATGGTTGGATCAATTCACAACTCCACCAGCAGTGCATTAATGTCCCTACTTTGCCACATCCCCTCCAGCATTCATTACTTTCCATAGCTGTCATGTTGAACAATCTGCTAGGTGTGAGGTGATACCTCAAAGTTGTTTTGATTTGCATCTCTCTGATTACAAGAGATCTAGAACACTTTTTCATGTGCTTATTAATAGTCTTGATTTCTTTAACTGAAAATTGCCTATTCATGTCCCTTGCCCAATTTTTAATTGGAGAATGGCTTGATTTTTTGTACAACTGGTTTAGCTCTTTATAGATTTGAGTAATTAGACCTTTGTCAGAGGTTTTTGTTACGAAGATTGTGACCCAATTTGTTGCTTTCCTTCTAATTTTAGTTACATTGGTTTTGTTTGTACAAAAACTTTTTAATTTGATGTAGTCAAAATTATTTATTTTGCATTTTGTGACTCTTTCTAAGTCTTGCTTGGTTTTAAAATTTTTCCCTTCCCAAAGTTCTGACAGGTATACTATTCTGTGTTCACCTAATTTACTTATAGTTTCCTTCTTTATATTCAAGTCATTTGCCCATTCTGAATTTATCTTGGTGTAGGGTGTGAGGTGTTGGCCCAAACCTAATCTCTCCCACACTGTCTTCCAATTTTCCCAGCAGTTTTTATCAAATACTGGGTTTTTGTCCCAAAAGCTGGGGCCTTTGGGTTTGTCAAAGACTGTCTTACTGAGGTCATTTACCCCAAGTCTATTCCTCTAATCCTCCTTTCTGTCTCTTAGCCAGTACCAAATTGTTTTGATGACCACTGCTTTGTAATATAGTTTGAGATCTGGGACTGCAAGGCCACCTTCCTTTGTATTTTTTTTCATTATTTCCCTGGATATCCTTGATCCTTTATTCTTCCAAATGAACTTTGTTATGGTTTTCTCTAATTCAGTAAAATAGTTTTTTGGTAGTTCAATGGGTATGGCACTAAATAGATAGATAAGTTTGGGTAGGATGGTCATTTTTATTATGTTAGCTCGTCCCACCCATGAGCAATCAATGTTTTTCCAATTGTTTAGATCTAGTTTTAATTGTGTGGAGAGTGTTTTGTAGTTGTGTTCATATAGTTCCTGTGTTTGTCTCGGCAGATAGATTCCTAAGTATTTTATATTGTCTCGGGTGACTTTAAATGGAATTTCTCTTTCTAATTCTTGCTGCTGAAATGGGTTGGAGATAAATAGAAATGCTGCTGACTTATGTGGGTTTATTTTGTATCCTGCAACTTTGCTAAAGTCGTTGATTATTTCGATTAGCTTTTTGGTTGATTCCCTATGATTCTTTAAGTAAATCATCATATCATCCGCAAAGAGTGACAGCTTTGTCTACTCATTGCCAATTTTAATACCTTCCATTTATTTTTCTTCTCTAATTGCTACTGCTAGTGTTTCTATCTAGTACAATATTAAATAATAAAGGTGATAATGGGCATCCTTGTTTGACTCCTGATCTTATTGGGAAGGCTTTGAGTTTTTCCCCATTGCAGATGATGTTTGCTCATGGTTTTAGGTATATACTGTTTATTATTTCAGGAAAGGCCCTTCTATTCCTATACTTTCTAGTGTTTTCAATAGGAATGGGTGTTGTATTTTGTCAAAGGCTTTTTCTGCATCTATTGAGATAATCATGTGATTTTTGTCGGTTTGCTTGTTTATATGGTCATTTGTGTGGATGGTTTTCCTAATGTTGAACCATCCTTGCATTCCTGGTATGAATCCTACCTGATCATCGTGGATAACCCTTGTGATGACTTGCTTGAGTCTTTTTGCTAGTATCCTATTTAAGATTTTTGCATCTATATTCATTAGGGAGATTGGCCTATAGTTTTCTTTCTCTGTTTTTGGCCTGCCTGGCTTTGGAATCAGTACCATGTTTGTGTTATAAAAAGAATTTGGTAGAACTCCTTCTTGGCTTTATTCTGTCAAATAGTTTGTATAGTATTGGGGTTAGCTGTTCTTTGAATGTGTGATAGAATTCATTTGTGAATCCATCTGGACCTGGGGATTTTTTCTTATGGAGTTCTTTGATGGCTTGTTCAATTTCTTTTTCTGATATGAGGTTTTTTAGGTAATTTATTTCTTCTTCTTTTAGTCTAGGCAATTTATATTTTTGTAAGTATTCATCCATATCACTTAGATTGCCATATTTTTTGCCATATAATTATGCATAGTAGTTTTTAATGATTGCCTTGATTTCCTCTTCATTAGAGGTGAGGTCTCCCTTTTCATCTTGGATACTGTCAATTTGGTTTTTTCTTTCCTTTTTTAAAATTAGACTGACTAGTACTTTGTCAATTTTATTTGTTTTTTCAAAGTACCAGCTTCTAGTCTTATTTATTAAATCAATAGTTATTTGACTTTCAATTTTATTAATTTCTCCTTTGATTTTTAGGATTTCTAATTTAGTCTTCATCTGAGGGTTTTTAATTTGTTCACTTTCTAGTTTTTTAATTTGCATGCCCAATTCATTGACCTCTGCCCTTCTTAATTTGGTTATATATGAACTCAAGGATATAAATTTCCCCGAGTACTGCTTTGGCTGCATCCCATAGGTTTTGAAAGGATGTCTCACCATTGTCATTTTCTTCAATGAAGTTATTAATTGTTTCTACTATTTGTTCTTAACTAGCTGGTTTGGGAGAATCATATTGTTTAATTTCCAATTAATTTTTGATTCATCTATCCATGTACCCTTACTAATTATTTTTTTTATTGCATTGTGGTCTGAGAAGGTTGCATTTATTATTTCTGCCCTTTTGCACTTGTTTGCAATGATTTTGTGCCCTAGTAGATGGGTCAATTTTTGTGAATGTACCATGTACTGCTGAAAAGAAGGTGTATTCCTTTTGGTCCCTATTTATTTTTCTCCATATGTCTACTAATTCTAATTTTTCTAAGATTTCATTTGCTTCTCTTATCTCTTTCTTATTTATTTTTTGATTTGATTTATCTAGTTCGGATAGGGGAAGGTTCAGATCTCCCACTAGTATAGTTTTTCTATCTATCTCAACCTTGAGCTCCTCTAGTTTCTCCTTTAGAAATTTGGATGCTATGCCATTTGGTGCATACATATTGAGTACTGATATTTCCTCATTGTCTATTCTGCCTTTTATCAGGATGTAATTACCTTCCCTATCTCTTTTAACTAGATTTATTTTACTTTGGCTTTATCTGATATCATGATTGCTACTCCTGCCTTCTTTTTATCATTTGATGCCCAATAGATTTGGCTCCATCCTCTTACTTTCACCCTATGCGTATCTACCTTCCTCATGTGTGTTTCTTGTAGACAGCATATGGTAGGGTTTTGGATTCTAATCCACTCTGCTATTTGCTTGCATTTTATGTGTGAGTTCATTCCATTCACATTCAGAGTTATGATTACTAGGTGTGTATTTCCCAGCATTTTGATTTCTACTCCTGGTCCTGCCTTTTCTTCTTTCACTATTTCCTTCTATACCAATGTTTGTTTAAAATCAAGGAATCTAATGAAAACTAATGTTTGTTTAGAAACTCCTGCTTTAACATCTTTTATTGATTCCTAAATTGTGAGGAAGACCAGGGTCTCAAAGACTATAGCACTGGAGCAGAAGATCTAAAGCAAGTTTTTGAAAGTCTGATAGGGGTTATACTTTTATTCAGGGCCACATAAAAAATAATTTTTAGATAATTAAATCCAATAAAGAGATTTTATCTAATATAATAAATAGAATAACAACCATCAGCTGTGATACTGAATGTTAATGGGCAAAATTCACCCCAGTAAAAATAAGAGTTAATTTGCTTTATAAATGAAATATATATATAGATATAGATATAGATATATATAGATATATATATAGATATATATTAAAAAACTGTTATTTAAAGAGTTTGGATAAAAAAGATTCTACTTCAGGGAAAAATGAAAAAAAGCAAGTTTTAATCAAGAAAACCTTTCTGAAATCCTTGAACATGAGGGTAAAATCGAGACTTAAAGAATCCACAGATCACCTCTGGCATTAAATCCCCAATTGACACCTCCCAGATATTTCATAGCCAAACTAAAGAGCTCCAAGATCAAGGAAGAGTTTTTGTCAGCTGCTAAAAAGAAACAACTCAGATATCATGAAGAACCAATTAGGGTTGCATAAGATCTGGCAGCATCCACACTGAAGGACTGGAAAGCATGGGATCCAATATTCTGGAAGGCAAGGGAACTGGGTCTACAACCAAGAATAAATTACCCATTAAAAATGACTATTTTCTTTCAGGGGAAAGTATGGGCATTTAATAAAATAAAGGATTTCTAATCATTCCTCTAAAAAAGACCAGACCTAAACAGAAAATTTGATGCCCAAATACCAATTTCAAGAGAAACATAAAAAGGTAAATAAGAATTCTTAGAGAAAAAATTTAAGGACATCAATAAGGTCAAATGGCATCTATTCCTATTGTTAAAGGGATTTTCATATTCTTTCTCTCTGTCTTCATAAGAGACCAGAGAGCAGTATTTCTAAGTACATCAGAACTGACAAGAATGTGTGAGACAGAGCTGAAGATTCCATTACTAGGGAGACCAAGATTGAGGAAAGGAAGTAGCCAGCCCTCTGACAGGAAGTTAGAGGGGACAGTTCATCAGTGAGGAGATAAAGGAAGCAGCTCTGACAGTTGAGGGTCTTTTGCCTCTGGGATCTCTAGAGAGCAGTAGGTCTGTCTCTGAGGCAAGGAGCTACTGGCAGTTGGATGCTGACAGTTGGGCTGCTATAGAAAACCAATTGAAGAAGGGAGTGAGTGGTAGCTGCCTATTATTTTAGGGAATCAGGTAGTTAATGAAGAATTTATAGAGTAAAATAGATTAGGCCTGGTGTGCCAGAAAGAACCTTTCCCAAGAAGATAATTAGAGATAGTTTTAGGAAATTTTAGATTGCATTAGGAATTTTAGGTATATTTATACGATATGAGATTAATAATTTCTCCTCTTTTCTATCTTTCAATCTGTATTTCTTTTTATAATTAAAGAGAATTTCTGTTAAACTGTTCTCCTCACTTTGTCTAACTCCTTAATTTAACCCTTACACTATATAGAAAGATGATATCTATAACTCTTAAAAATATTATTTTCACGGTAGCTAAAAGAAGTATATATAGAGGATGCAGTGCCAAAATGTTTAGGATGATATAAAAAAAAAACAATAAAAAGGGGGAAAAAAGAGGATAATACTTAAGTGGGGAAAGAAGTAAAATATATTACATAAAGACATGTGGTGTGGGAGGTGGGTTGGAGAAACTAATACAATGAAAGGGAGAAAGAAATTGGAGACAAGTAATGCTTAAACCTTACTCACATTGGAATTGGCTCAGAGAGGGAAGAACAGTCAGATCCATTAGGGTGCAGAATTGTCTCTTGCCCTTTAGAGAAGTAGAAGGGTTATAAGAAATGGGTTGGTAGGAGGGGAGTAATACAAGAGAGGGAGAGGTTTAGGGGGCATTCAAAAGGCCTTATAGTAAAAGGGGGATAAGAAGGGAGGAGGTAGGAAGGGGAGTAATTTAAGGGGAGGGAAAAGGGGGGAGACTGACTAAAAGTGAAACACTGGAGGGAAGGATAAGAGGGAAAGGAGAAAGGATAAAATTAAAGGAGGAAGTCAAAATGGAAGGGGTTACCCAGACAGTGATCATAACTGTGAATGTAAATGGTATGAACTCACCCATAAAATGGAAGTGGATAGTAAAATGGATTAAAAACCAAAATCCTACCATATGTTGTCTACAAGAAACACACTTGAGGCAGGTAAATATACAAAAGGTAAAGGTAAGAGGCTGGAGCAGAATCTATTGAGCTGAAATTGAGACAAAGAAGGCAAGAGTAGGAATCATGATCTCAGACAAAGCTAAAGTAAAAATAAATTTAATTAAAGGATATTAGGAAGGAAATTACATCTTATTAAAAGGCAGCATAAATAATGAAGAAACATCACTACTTAACATATATGGACCAAATAGTATATATAGCATCCAGATTTTTAAAGGAGAAACTAAAAGAACTTAAGGAGGAAATAGATAGTAAAACCATATTAATGGGAGACCTCAACCTTCCCCTATGAGAACTAGATAAATCAAACAAAAAATTAATAAGAAAGAACTAAGGGAAGTGAATGAAATATTTGAAAAATTAGATCTAATAGAAATCTGAAGAAAACTGAATAGGGATAAAAATGAACATACCTTCTTTTCAATAGCAAATGGTACATATACAAAGACTGGATACATACTAGTGCATAAAAACATTGCAAACAAATGTAGAAAAGCAGAAATAAATAATGGATCAGGGTAGAATAGAAAGAGTAAAAGAGGAGGTTCCAGGAAATGGGGGCTCTCCATTCTGTTGGACCAAATGAAAGGAAAGTAGCTGAGAGAGCCATGTGGAGAGCAATCACATGACTAGTTTAGAATAGATTTTTCTCTCTGTCTGTTTTCTCTTATAAAAGTAAATAATAAACCCTATGGAAATTAAGGACTGGAGTTTAATTCAGCTATGACAGTTTGGTGACATGAAGTTCTGGAAACCAGCTGCTCATTTTTCAAATTTTAAGACTTTTAGTTCTAGAATAGAGAATAGGACAGGTTAATCTTGCTGTTTTCCTCCACTACTGCAAAGCAGCCTATGCTACTCCTACTCTTGCTGCTCCTGCTGCTAATTTTGGTAAGATCCCCCCTCATGTGGTTCCAGTCGTATCTTAGGTGGGGGCAGAGGTAGGGGGTGGGGTGGGTGGAGAGAATCAGGCTAGATCTCCATGCCCCTGGTTTCTTGGCACAGCCAGCAATGAGGCATAGCCGCAAGAGCAATGCAGAAGTGCTGAGGGCACTCTGGGCTGTGAGAGTTGTGCTCAGCATGCCTGCTCACAATCCAGCTCTGGGCTGAGTAGCAACAGTCAGCCTTAATCAATTAACCTAGGTGCTGCAGCAGCCCCAAGAGGGTGGGGCAACCAAACTTCCCTACCACTCCCCCCCTTGTCAGAAACAGCCCTCCACCAGCCTCCACCAGCACCTAAACCCTTTTCCCAACCCCTGGCTCCCTGCTGACCATCTCATGGTTCGGCCATTGTAGCTACCCCATTCCCATCCCACCCTGCAGTGGAGAGCTCCAGGTTTGTGCCCCAAGTCAGGCTGGGAGCTGAAGCCAAGCATGGTCCCCATTCCCCCATCACTTGAAGTGATGGCAGGTCCCCTGCACAGCCTGGATGTTGACTCTGACCCCAGACCTCTGTGGCAAGCAGGTCCAGAGCAGAGTTGGATAGTGTTTGGGGTTTTTTTTTTTCTTTCCTTTGCTCTCCCTGAGACTGGCTCTGCAAGGCTGGAACCTAATTCAGTCTCTTGCTAAGGCAATATCCCGGCAGGGGCCCCTGGTTCCTGACCATGGTATCCACCCCTGCCCTGCTCAAGAGGCTTCCAAGGCCTGCAACAACCAGCAAGCCCAGACATCCCACCTGACCATAGCCCAGGGAGACTTCCAAGCTCCAGGCAGTGAGGGTGGGGACAGGAGCACCAGCCCACACCAGGAATCTTCTGTGCCACTCGTTGGACCCTTACCTCAGACCTCTCTAGCTTCCCAGAAAGGAGCATAGGTTCTGATGCTCCCAGCTGTGGCTAAAGGTGCACAGTGGCCAGTACACCCATGTGTAGCACCACCTCCAGGCAAGAAGTAGGTATCTTGACTGGGATCTTTCTAGGGAAAAAGATGTTAGACATCTAAGAATACATTTTGTAAATAATTGCTCCTGAGATGTTAGGGAATACTTTATGAATAATGGACCTGGTCCACTATGGACATTGATACATTTAATAGGGTAGTAGCATATGTCTTTGAAGGCTATGAAAAGGAAGACAGAGAGGAAGCTCAATTAGTGGAGAGATTAAAGAAGGAAAAAGATGAATTAAAGGAAAAATTAAGAAACAGTTGAATTAAAGGAGCAAGTAAATGAAGGAGCTGTAAGACAAACAAAGATCACAGCTCTTTTAAAGGAACACAAGAGGCAACCAATGACTTGGTTTTTGTGTGTGTATGTGGGAAGGAAGGTCATCATGACTATGGATTGTAAGAATAGGAACCAAGATAATAGAAACAGAAGAAGTTAGAGAAACAATAATAATAACAATAATAGAACCTCTAACAGGATCAGTGATTGTAATAGAGTAAATTATAACCCAAACCATAATACACCACGCCAAGGAATCTGTTATCATTGTGAGGTACCACAGAGAAATGGTCAGAATGACCAGAAGGATGGCCAGAGGTATGACCAGTGCTGTGGCCAAGGATGTGGCCAAAGGAATCTTGATGAATAATGGTACTTAGGAGGGGAAGGGACATCAAATAGTCTGGAGATTAATTGTAAGCCCTTTCAGAACCTACTGTCTAATTGATGTGGTTTCAGTCTGTTCCCCTCACCATAGTGAAGAAGTCTCTCTAACAAGTTCTTCATTACAGATCTATAACCAGGAGATAAAGAGCATATAATTTCCAGTGAACTATTCCTATTAAAATTGAAGAAAAGGACCTTTGGATTAATTGCTCACATATAAAAGTGGCACCTTTTAATGATACTGAGTGACTGTATCCTGTATATTGTGTTTTCTTTTTGTTTCTTTTAAGATTTAATTTTATTTTTTAAATATACATATTAATCTAACCTAAGATGTTCTGTTATACAATGCCACTTTCAGTTAGTATGTTTTGCCTATTAGCTATATGTTCTGTCACATTGTCTTTATTTGTAAACCTCTTCCTATGACTGGACTGGAGATAATACCATTATAACAATCCATAGACAAGTTGGACTCTTTTCCTTGTCAAAGTCATTGGTCCTTATGGATGCTGAGTCTGTCACCAGATCCATTGGAGCTCTGTTTTGTCACAGGTAACAATTCTAGTCCACAGAAATGAAATATTACCACAGCTTGCAACACAAGGAAGTCACATTTTACATATTAATCTCCTAAAAAAACCCGAATGAGAGTTAACGTGCTCCCAAAGAATCAAAGTGGGAATTGTATGAAGGAAGTCTTCTCTCAGAATTGCATTGGGGCCCTGCCTCCATGGAGGGTGGGTCATGGGCCATAAAGGATTAGGATATGGATCCAGATTTGAAGAAAAGGAATAAGAGAGGGGTTTCCAGGAAGTGGGGAATCTTTTTTCAATTGGGTGCACAGCAAAAGGAAGGTGGCTGAGAAAGCCATGTGAAGAGCAATCACTTAGCTAGTTTAGAATAGATTTTCTCTCTCTGTTTGCCTTCTCTCATTCAAGTAAATATTAACAAACTCTATGGAAATTAAGGACCAAAATTTAATCCAGTCATTTCACAGTGATAAGTTTTGAATCTGGTTCTTTAGCATTTTGTGACTGACTCACAATTTAAAATGTCATGCTGCCTTTTTAAACAAATAATAATGTCTGAAAGTGGAATGGTTTGCCTCCTAGTCATTTTGCTAAGGCTAGAGCAGTGATGGCTAACCTTTTAGAGAATGTTTACTGTTCTCCCTCCCCTCTCAGAGACCATATGCCATGCCCTGTCTTCCCAGATCAAGTGTCTCATGTACCCTACCCCCTTACTCCACATAGGAGAGGGAGAAAGCACTACCATTGGCTGCTGAGCAGAGGGGCAGGTGATATGAAAAAAAAAAGTTGTCAGGAACAGTGGAGACAGAGAAGGTAGCATCTATGCCTGAGTTCATCTGCCTTTTGAGTACTGGACTCTGGTGGGCAACAAAGGCACACATACTCACAGAAAATGCTCTTTATGCCCTCTCTGGCATGTGTGCCATAGGTTCACAATAACGGGGCTTGTGTATTTGTTTGTTTTTTGAGCAGAAGCTGAATGATTTCTGAATCAGAACTCTACTGAATTGATTCTTTCATTTATGAGTTCCCCATGCTAGGTTTATGCGATTTGATGTTCTATCAGAATGATCCTTGAATGTAGGAAATGTTAGTCTGGCCCTTTAGATTTTAAATCCAATATGAATAAAATATGTTACAACATCTAACAATATAGCAATTTTAAATCTACCTTTAAATAATAATTTTCCTCAGAGTGCCCAAACCTGATATTTTAGCATATGATCTTTGAAGAATCCAAATGGACATAGAGCAAAAATATGAACATGAGAAAAGAAGAAAATTCTACTTAAGTGGGAACCATATAAGAAGTTTAGTTTGATTTCCCTTTTTAAGTACAAACTAAATCTTTCCATTGTGTTTTAGTGTAATTCTTCCTCTTATACAAGGATAAATTAGCAAATGCCATACAAATAGTTCATATGTTATTTCAACTTAACTAAGTAAACTTTTAAGCAATGTCTGTATTTTCTTTTTTCAGAAGTAGAAGGTTTTGGCTTTTGATTTTTCGAAAATGGTGCATTAAATCTTAAATGTCATATGCTCTGTAGGGATTAAATTTATGGTTGTACTAAATATAAGAGAATATGGTCACCAATTTAAAAAATTAATATAGCTCAAGTCAAAATGACTTTTTAGCAGCTTTATTTACAAAACAGTAGGAAAGGGTAAAAGTAGAGCAATGTGAGAGAAGATGGAGAAATTATCTATTTTAACACACAAAATATTTGCTCTAGCACCTGGCTCCATTCCACCAGGGTTAAAGAAACCCCAGCTGGAGGGCCTAGAGGTAGATTAAGCAAGGGTTTCATCCATGCAGCCTCCTCAGAGAGGGAGGCCTCTCTGGTGTTAATATTGCCAGAAGTCAGGAAAGGAGGGTCAGCTTTTTTCACTCACCAATCTAAAGTCCAAGGGGAGAGGATTCAAGAGCAGGCTTACCAAATGAGAGTCCCAGGTCTTCCAGGCTGAAGAAAAAGGTCTTCCACCAGTCCCCACAGCCTTGAAAGACCTCAAAGACCTTGTCACAGGAAGTTTTGGCCACTTTCAAGGACCCTTCTTTACGTCACTTCCTGTTCCTTCCCATAAACCTACAGTAGCAATTATGCATTATCCAATCAGCAACCAGGACTACAGAAAATTGCCACACAATGAAAGAGAGAGAAAAGGAATTATATTTTGAAGCAGAAAGGGAAAGACCATTCCCTGGTCTGATTTTATCTTTGCTGTAAGGGATAGAGGAGCCAAAAAGGCAGCCAAACTGGGGTATTTGGTAGAAGTCTGGTATGAGGGCATCTTGTGCCTGACTTTGGAAACAGTTGTTTCCTCAAACCCCAAAATAACTTCCAATCCCCTGGCTTGGCACAGAATTTCATCAATCCCATCAGGCTTGGTTTGTCTCCATGACCTTGTACTCCTAGGTACTGTGCAGGTTAACTATGTGCTCCTTGGCACTGTGCAATGGCTCTTTTGTGATCCCTTCTTCTGGAATCAGACACAATCATTAATCAAAGTCCCATAATATTTAACAGTCAATGGCAGGGTTCCATAGTCTAACGCTTTTGAATATGCATTGACATTAGGGCTAATGGACATTTTAAACTTACCTTAGTGCAAAATCAAAAAAGCATTAATACTGGCAACATGTGCTTCAAGTAAAAAAATGAGAAAAATTTCAAATGTTCTACTGTACATAGAAGACAAAACAATAATAAAAATTAAAAAATCAAAAGTCTGCTGGCAATAGCAGTTAAAATAAACCTTAATTATTTCACTTTTGACCTTTTTCACCTATTTCACCAATAGGCCTTTGAGACCTTGTGGCCTTTCTTATGTAGCTCGAAAAGGAGATGTTTGCTATCTTTCTGTCATAATGTGGCATTTGGTGAGGCCAAGAACAAATCATCTACAAAGTATACAAAATAGCTCTCTTTAAATGTAATATTTGCTAAATCTTGTGTTAAAATCTGTGAGAACAATGTGGGACTGTACACATATCATTGTGACAAATGACACCAGGTCCATTTGAAACCTTTCCAAATGAAGGCAAATATACTCCTAGAATTCTCATAAATAGGGATTGAGAAGAAAGCTGGACAGAGGTCTACTACAGTAAAATATTTTGCTGGACTGGGCTTGGAGGAGATAATTGTAGCTGTGTTTGGAACCACAGGATGCCTCTTTATGACATGATTATTTACAGCCTTAAATCCTGGACAAATTTAAAGAATGTTTTCCCATCAGGGCCTAATTTCAGCTTTTTTACAGGTAGGATGGGTGTATTATATTCAGATTTGTATTGAATTATCATTCCTTGCTCAATTAATGAATCAATCACTGGGGTAATTCCCTCAATTGCCTCTTTTGATAGAGGATACTGAGGAATGGAAGGAGGTGGATCATCTTTTTGTCCTAATTTGAAAAGGAATAGCTGATTTAAGTAGGCAAACATCAGAAGATGGTATGGTCCAGAGATAATCAAATAGATAAGCTGGGATTTCAAAGGTGGGAGGCTTTTTATTTCCTGATATCTGAAGCACAGGGAGCAAATGTAAGGCTTCCTCAGCAATTCTAGTGAAATAGAGCCATTAGGATAGCAAGTTATTATGGCTCTAAGATTGCATAGATGATTTCTTCCTAGCAAATTTATAGGGGAGCTAGGCATTAGAAGGAAAGAATGTTCTGACAGGGGTCCCACAGACAACATTTTAGGGGAAATCTTTGGGACTCGTAGGGGTAACCCTGATACCCACACTACATTTAGTGAGCCAATGGAGTCACAATCAGTATCAGGTGTTCTCATCAATACTGATCTGGAGGCTCCAGTATCTGAGAGGTAATCATAATACATATTTCCAACTTTTAGGGTTACATGAGGTTCATCACTATGATGGGGGGATGGATAGGGATAACTGGCATTAAAACTTCAGCGTCTGGGAAATCAAAGGTTTTGCTCTCTAATTCCAGGGCCTTTACCCCAGCCCCTTCATAAAGATCCTTGAATATTTTTCTGGGATCTCTCAAACTGGGGAGCATACTATGGACAAACCTCATTTTGAATATATTTTGTTTTTGGATATTTTGGTATGAGTTATTATTTGCCTCATTTGCATTATTATTTCTATAATTATTATTTGTAATCACCTGATTTCATTTCTTATTTTTCATCATTATGTGACCCCTTTTTCCACAGAAGTGACATGATAATGATTGATTTTTGGATTTCTACAAAGGGGCAATGGCCACTGCCTGACCTGCTTTTTTCTTTTTCAAATCTTTCAGTTAAAATGTTAATTTCCTTCTTCAATGTCTCTACTAATTCTTTGGTCTCATTATTTTTCTGTTCATGGCCTTTAGTTACATAAACTGTGACTCTCCTCAATTCCTCAAGGTCCATATTAGGTCATTTTGGTCAGTTTGTCTTAAAATAATCTTTGACCACTTTGCAACTTGTTTATAAACTGTCTTCTAATTTGTCTGACATCTCTTTCTTTGGAGAGATCTAGATCTATGTATCTATCTCCCAGATCAATAGGTCTATCCATAAACTGTGAGGGTGTTTCTTCCTCTGATTGCTTAAGTCTCTCAAACTTGTACATGTACATGTTCATGTACATGGCTTATCAGAACAGTCCCTCATTGCTTTTAGTAATGCCTCTCTAGCTTGATATAGTTGTAAATAACCCCCCTCATCATTAACATCCCATCTAGTGTCTTGTTCTGGCCAGGGAACCACTTTATTAACAAGAGAAACAATTTCATTTTATTTTTCTATCTTTCTATCAAAAAATACTTGTAGCAAATTTTCCATGTCCTGATATGAAGGATCTTATGTATGAAATTTTCTTCAAGTTTCTTAATAATTCAATAGGCTCATCTTCAAGAGAAGGAGCATTTTATTTGAATCTCTCAATATTCTGTGGGGTAAAAGGTGTGTGTTGCCTTAAAGATACCACATCTCCAGTTTTATTGAAAGTGGGTACTTCCTTTAAGGGAAATAGACCCCTTCTTGCATTATTTGAAGTTTTTTCCCCTTATCTGAATGTCTATGTTGCTATAGATTAAGTAAGGGGAAGGGCAGGGCAAGGGGTGGGTGTTCTGAGGGGGAGGGGTTGATCTGTTTATGGGGAGGCAGGGTGAAAGGAATGAGAGTGGGGAGAAGGGACAGGGGAGGGCTGGGGAGAAGTTAGGCAAGGGGGTATGTGTGTGGGGAGGTATCCAGAAGATTTAGAAGGTGGGAGAGGAGGAAATCTACCTGAGATATAGATCAGGAGGAATCTTCATTTTGCATCTTAAAATCACCCAAGATTCTTTCAAAATTTTCCATTTGTGTCTGTAATTTAAGCAGACTAGCTTTCTATTATTTATTTTTGAGAATAAATAAAATGTAAAATATGACATGAACATAAACAGAGCCAGGAACAGTACTAAACAGAGCCAATATGATTTTGTTAGCTTTTCCAACTCAGTAAAGTTTTCTGGGAATAGGAGTTGATTCAGATGGGCAGGAAATGGGTCCATGGTTGAAATTCCACTTCCTGTCCAAAGGGGGCACTAGCCTAGTATATACTGGCTAGGAGTAAAACCTTACAAGTTTAGGGAGCTGGAGACACATCCCAATCAGCCTTTGATTGGAGGGTGGGATTAAAAGCCTTAGCTGGAGACTGGATTTAGAAGGGGCAAAAGGAAAAAGCAAAAGCTTTCTATCCAGGCAAAAACAAAACACAGTCTCAAAGGTATAAAAAAAACTCAGGAGTTAGCTAAGAGATTTGGAAGACTATTTGTCCCCCCCTCTTCCCCCATGGGGGAAAATTGCTAGGGAGAACAAAAGGGTGTTTGAGTAGAAAATAACCAGACTCCACCTATTATTTGGGTCAGGGAACCAGAGCCTAATTTCCAAAATCTGGCTTTAAATCCATTGAGCTGCTACCTGCCCTCCCCCTTCACTATGCTGGGTTTTAGGGTCTAGAGGGTGGCATGGGACAACCCTGTGAGGGCTAACTCCTCAGTTTCCACTCTCTCAGTCAACAACATGAAAACCCCCAGAATCAGCTTAAAATCGACTTGAATGCTAGGAGGGGTGTGGGGCTGGTTAGTGTGGAAAGATCTGCTTAGTGGTCTAAAAGCCGCCTTAGCTGCAAGCTAGAAGTTCAAGTGGCTTTTGCATACTTGAGACCCACCTGGGGGTGAGTGGAGGAATGTAGCTGTTCCAAGATGCAGGGGGCCAGTGCCAGCTCAGTTGTTAGCAATATAGGGGAAACTTATACTTTTATGCAGGAGCCCCAGCTAATTTGTTGAAGTGACTTGGTGGCTGGGCAGCAGGCTTGGCTCCTCTTGGGGGTGGGTCCCCATCCCGAAGAGAGTCCCTCAGAGAGGGGAGGGTAAAAAGGCCACAGCAGAAGGGAAACGGGTTATTTTCAAAATGACCTACTCCCTATCTTCACTCAAAGGCTATCTTCAAAGAAGATCAAGGATTCTATCCCTTCATGGCTCACCAGAAATGTAAGATTTAAATTAATATCCAATAACTTCAAGTATTATGTTTTATAAAGTTTATTAATAATCACTTGAAGTATAAGAAATTTAAAAAAGAACAAACGTAAAAGCCTGAGTTAAAAAACAGCTTTCTCAGACATGATCTGGGGAAAGGAGAGAGAAGGTAGAGCCACACTCACAACTTTATCTCCAAAACTTAAGCACCTAATATGAGAAAGAAGATTGGAAGTTGGAAAAGAGAGTTTTGGGGAGCAAATCCTAATTATACAACTGTAAAATGGAAATAACTGCATTTATCTTACAGAGTTGTTGTAAAGATCAAATTAGATAATATTTATATTGTACCTGCCACATAATAGGATCCATATAAATATTTTCCTACTTTCCTTCTGTTCATCTATTCCAACATCTTTATTTCTCAGATTTGAAAACATTTAAAGAGCTGAAAAGGCTTACTTGCTCAAGGTCACAATTGATTTCAGAGTCAGCATTCAAACTTTGATCCTCTGATTCCAAGCCTAGTGTTCCTTTCAATATGCTATGTCAGATCCTTATAAATCTAGTAGTTATTTCATTTTGTTGCCTGCCACAATATCCTAGGTCAGCCTTCTCAACACATTTTTCTTAGTGTATCTTCTGATTCTCCATTGTAAAATCCTTTTCTCCAATATTATACTTCTGTAGATAACAGAACCATGGGTCTATGGAAGGAATTTTAGTGGCAAAGACTAATAATAACAACATATGATAAATAACAACAAATGATGCTACCATATTTTTACTATTTTAAACATGTGCTATTTATACTTAATTTTACTGAGTTAGATGAAATTTTAAGTTCATATTAGAGTGTTTGAAGAGAACTGACAAAGTCCTAAATTGTTTGATTATTCAGGCCTGCATTCAGCATTTAATTACCAAAGACATTAATCAGAACTTTTCAATTTAGACTGCGTAGAATAATAGTGGATGACACCAATTATAAGCCTCATTTTCACTTTTACCTATCCTTATTTAATAAATAGCCATGTTAAAACAGCCAATTTCATCCCCTCTCCAGCCAGCAATGTTTATCAAGTGTCCAGGCTTCATGGTTTCATGTTAGGAAGGTATAATTGATTTTGCTCATGTAATTTTTGGTCATTCTATTAATCAAAGTTTTGGTACTCTCCCAATCTATAATAATCAAAATGTGAACTATAATGAAAGGTTATTAATTAAGTGCTGTTATATATTTCAGGGTAGCTCCCTTTATACTTATACTATCAAGTTTAACCCTGAATGAAATATATTTTAGTGTATTCACTCTTTTTGCACTTTATGCCCTAAATTGGTTTCTATTTTTAACAGAAAATTGCCCAAGTCCTCCATCTGTCCTAGGCATATAGCTCCCTCAATTCCTATTTCAAATTTTCTTCTCTAGTTGATATAAGGAAATGCTGGGTACCTGGCAACTATAAGGGTATGTGTTTTTTACCCCAGAGCAACCAATCAATCTAATGTACTTATTGGCATATTAATGGATGCTAGGCAGTGTTGCTCAGTGTATAGAGAGCCAGTATCAGAGCCAGAAAGATCTGAGTTTCAATCCTTTCCCCTGCCACATACTTACTATATGACCATGGCCAAGTCATTTAAACTCTGAGTACTCTAAGCACTTCTCTAAGGCTATACATTTCACAGAAAGTGTTGATTTCCATTGGTTCAGAATTTTCTCATCCTGAAATTCTCTCTATTAAGGAAATTACAGATTTAGTCACTATGTGTAGAAGAGACAGGAGAAAGGGAAAAAAGGGGACATATGAAGATTAAAACTTCCCAGCCTTGCTTAGATAAATATGATTCTTCCAAATTTGATAATTAATGGTTCCATATTGCACATTTATTTTTAAATGGATTTTTGCCTTTAAAGCTAATGGGCATGTTGTTGCATAAACATAGCCAAACTGGCCCTTTGATCCTTGCCAACATAAAGACAATCTTTTTGCTGCACTTCATGAATTCAAGAAGGAATATCATCTGCAATTGACATAAAGACTTATCCTAGACCCTGTGATCTTTGATAGTGAAAATAGAAGAGATTTTAGGGGCTCAGTCCAACTTCTTATAGGATACTGGGAAACTGAGACCAAGAGAAGAAAGGCAATTGCTTCAGGATCACAGATTCTGAGGGTCTCAGAATCCAGATTAATTTCCATGTGTGCCAACCTTGACCCACAAGGTATATAATTCTTCTCATCACCAACATTTATACTATGATTTCTTAATTTATGTGTCTACGGTCTCATTTTATCTTAAAAGAAGCTGAGTAGAGCACATGCCATTTTTATATTTTACAAATAGGAAAAAATGAATAAATTTTATCATTTTCCATACTTCATCTTATGAGAAATAAATTGGTAGCATAATTTGGGGAACTGCCATTCCTCACCCAATACATGTTATTTCCTCATGAAGGAGTAAGAAACAAGATGACAAAATTGCAGAGAAAAAGTCTCTGATTTCTTTCTGTCAATCATCAAGCATCCTTTTTCTTCTCCTTCCTATCTCCTTCCCTTATTGAAAGACAAAAATAAAAAATAAAGCCATTTCAATTATATACACAGTCAAAAAAATTCCCAAATTGTCTGGTCTATATTTAGTCCATGAATACTCTGATAGAAGGTGGCTAGCATTCTTTACACAGTCCTTGGAATCATGATTCATTACTGAATTTAAATTATTCTCTTCTTTCTGCTTACTTCCCTCTGTTTCTATTCATATAAATCTTCCTAGGTTTCACTGAAAATATTTCTTACCGAATCCAGGTCCAAATCCTAGCTCTGACACTTACTAGTTCTGTGACTATTGGCATTGCCTACACCATAATCATATTCCATCACATTCATATATAAAAATTTCTTCAACTGTTCTCCAACTGATGATAATCCTCTCCTTAGAAACTCGTTGACTTCTATTACAGTAATCAATTACAGGAATTTAAAACAAAATGATATTTCTGGGCTTATTATTAAGGAGGAAAATTTAAAACTTTTAAAAAAGAGTTGTGTGGGTATTGGTGTACCTGTGGGAGTAATTTTATGGAATGAAAAGACAAAATGAAATAAAAGGTGAAATTGGGTTTTCACAAAGATCATCATTTCTTATTATTAATCAGATTCAAGGTAGTAAAGTAGATTTATCTATATCTAGTTAATTTTGATTTCTCTGATATTGGTGAGCATAATAACCTACAATAGGTTCCAGGTACATGATCAAAAATGAACCCTAGGCTTGTAGTGTTTGGCATTTGACCCCTGTTGATCTGGTTACCAGCTCTAAAAATCTCTGAAGTCAGAGCTTGCTGAATATAAGGAAATTCTTTCAACACTCAATGATTGGGCTTTTGCTAATTTTCTGTTCTTCTTCCTGACTAGTTGTAGTAATCACTGGCTTAGTGGATAGAGTTCTGGACAAAAGCCTTAGATGAAAATGTCAACTCTTACTCCTACTACATAAATGCCATTGGGGAAATCACTTAATTCTTTGAACCTCTTTCCTTATTTATAAAAGGAAGATAATGATATTTGTATTACTTATGATTGAGAGAAATTGTGTTGAAAAGTGAATAGAGAACTAGAGTTGGAATCAATTAGACCTACACCATATCCTGCCTCTGGCAGGCTCTAAATAACCATGGGCTAATTGCATAACTTCTTTCAGTCCCTGTTTACCCTCTAAGACTTAATTAGGGAGTCCTTGATACTCTCTGTGGAAATCACCAATCTTTGACTTATTAACCTAATGCTCAATGTTGTCATGAGGATCAGGTAAGATAATGTAAGGAAAGGGCTTTGCAATCTGTAATGCTCTGAATAAATATCAGTTATCAAAATTTCAAGGATTTTGGACTCTGCTTACTGTAATAACTCACATTTATATGAGCATTTAAGGTTTACAAAGCACTTGAGTTACAGAATATCTTAAAGGTTGACAGGATTAAAGTTACTTAAAATGTAAAATGGGAAATTCTATTCAGAAGCTTGAATAGAATTGGAAGCATGCTCTATAGTCAAAGCAGATTATTTAGTCAGATATCATTTCTCTGGTGTAACCAGTGCTTGTAGCATTTTATACTTGTTTTAACTTCAATGAGACCTTCCAGTTTAGCACAAAAAAATACCTACAATAGCTTAAAATACTAATGTCAAAGTGAAAAAAAAAAGTTGTGTGTGTGTGTGTGTGTGTGTGTGTGTGTGTGTGTGTGTGTGTGTGATCACTAAATCAGTAGAAGAATCCAGGAAGGCCACATATTGACTGAGAAAACCTCATATGTTTATATATTTCTTTCTTATTAATAGATCAACACATGAAAATCAGATAGGAAATTTATTTTAATTTGGTTCAGGCCATACTCAGGAGTGTCATGGGTCACATACAGTCCTATATATTTGATATCTCTGACTTGAAGCAATAGATGTCAAGCCATTACCACCAGGGAGGATCTATTGTACTAGTAGATTATTTTTTACCCTGAAAGAGATACTACTGGGAAGAATTATACAATGTTGTGAGCATAGAGGTTAAAATACTCCCAATAGGAAATGAACTAAAATGATTCTTATTCTTGTCTTTAACTAGCCACTCTGCTTAATGAAGCCATATATGTCTTCAGGCATTAAGAATACTACAGAGCTTTCTTGTCTTTATGGTACAAATGCGTTCCTAAAAATCCATCTGTGAATCTATTTCTATTTGCATGATATAATCAGGAGAATATTAGATGCATCTTTTTTTCCTTGAGTCTAATAATATCAGATATAGTTTCTTGCTTAGATAATACCAGGTATAGTTTCTAAGCCAGTATGCTTAATTTTTTGTTCTTTTTAGAAGGAAGGTTTATAAAAGTCACAAATAATCATTTTATTTTATTAAAGGAAAGGGAATCAAAGGCTAGCATTCAAGCATAAATGTTGTCCCAACCTTAACATCTCTGAACCTAATTGTCCTCACCCGTAAAGTGAAAGGGTTAAACTAGATGCTCATAAAGGTACTTCAGAATGTTACATATTTTGATAAAACAAGATCATATTAGGATCTAGCATTGTTATAGACCACTGAGGCCATTTAGTAGAAACTCTTCATTTTACAGAAAACTGAAGCCCAAGGAGATTAAGACTGGCTCAAGGTTCCACATATACTATCAGAAATTACATTTTAAGCTCTGTTTCCTGTCTAGTTTCATTTGAAAATTATGGTTAATTTTCTCTGGAAAGAAACTGTCTTAATGAAATAATTAAATTCTGTATAAGGATACATAAATTCACACACTGAAATATGAACCATCTCTGATAAAATAATTCCACTGAAGTTCTAAAATTGAAAGCAAATTGGGTGCTATTTTTCCTATGGATACATTAACATACAGACCTAAATAGAGTGGCGGGAAAGAAGGAAAAGGACACTTAGAGTTGAATAACTGGCAATGAACTGGAAAAAATAACAATTACTCCTATTCTTTTAAACATTGTAATCAATATTCTATTTTAAAGATCCTAAAATGTTCAAGGTCTCTCTGTCTCTGTCTGTCTCCTAGCACTTTGTGGATAATATTTGTATTTGCACTTGGGCAAGTGAAAAATAAGGAAATCTATAAAGCAAAACAAAAAATCCAGAGGCCTGGGAAATATATTTAAGTGACTTTTTGTCATAATAATATATGCAGGTATATGTATATATATATATATATATATATACATATATATATATATAACTATGCATATTTCAGAGAGATTGCACAGGCATATATATCCTAATTAGTAAATTGTATAATATTCCTTCCATTATTCAATAAATTAAATTTAACAAATGTTTATTTTTTATTTTTTAAATCCTTACCTCCTGCCTTAGAATCAGTATTGGTTCCAAGGCAGAAAAGTGGTAAGGACTAGTCAATGGGGGTTAAGTGACTTGCCCAGTGTCAAACAGCTGGGAAGTGTATGAGGTCAGACTTCAACCTAGGACCTCCCATCTCTAGGCCTGGCTCTTGATCCACTGAACTACCCAGCTGCCCCCAATAAGTGTTATTAAGAGTCTCTTATCTGCTTGAACACTGTGTGGTGAGTTAGAAATGCATAGTAGAAAACAAACAAACATAATCTCTAGCCAAAAATGATCCTCTACTGTGTGTAGATCAAATAAACATTACATTTATAATGAACTTGCTTTGCAATGCCAACAAGAAAATAAAAACAAAATCCATGTTTGTATAAGCTGGGAGAGCCTCCAAAAATGTGGAAGTTGTTTCTCTAATTTGGCCTGTACTTATATGATGTGTGATAAGGACATAGTCACCCCAGCAGGGATAGATGAGTGATAAAGAATTTATGAAGTACTTAACGAGGGATACAAATCCCAAAAATATGATAATCTCTGGTTTAGAGGTAAAGGAGATCAGAATCATGGAGATTACATTCTAATGGGAGAAACAACACATGAAGGGGAATTGGAAGGGAACAAAGAAAGAGGAGGCTGCCAAGTCATAGTTTGGAAATGGTTTACAAGTAGCATAGAGGATGAAGGTATTCTTTTTTGTTGGGCATACATTAAGTTCTTAATATTTCTTACTTAACAAAAAAAAATTGTCCTAAACAGGGGCTATATTCTTACTTTTCTCACCAGAAATTCAAGGAGGGAAGAACGTGTATCTTATTCTTTGTAATCACCAGTGTACAGTATAGATGTCTATAGATAGTAAATTCCTATTATTATAATTAATAAGTATTATTTTAACATTAAATGGTATTTTATTGTTTGCAAATAATATTTCATTTTATTCTTTCAACACCCCTGAGAGGTTGGTGCTATTAGTATCCCCTTTTAATGGATAAAGAAACCGAGGCAGACAGAGGTTAAGTGACTTGCCCATAGTCTCATGGCTAGTATGTGTCTAAGTTTAGATTTAAACCCAGGACTTCCTAATTCCAGGTCCAAGTGCCAATTGAGTAGAACTAAATGAATCTTTCTTACTAATATACAGTCATTTTCACACTTTCTCCCTATTCACTGTCCTTATGAAGTCATAATACTCTCTCCAAGTGTCCTTCCTGGCCACTTTACAACCCCATAAAATGTTGGGAGGGTAACTGCCACTCCTTTGAAAACACCACCATATGTATTTCATATACCTGCAACAATTCTCTACCAAGACAGCAAAATATATTTCAAGCCACCCTATCCCACCTTCTCTCTAGAGATATTCCATTAAATTTGAAAGTTAACAATTGAATTTTTTTTTGTT
The DNA here is from genome assembly GCF_027887165.1 of Monodelphis domestica. NCBI lineage: Eukaryota > Metazoa > Chordata > Mammalia > Didelphimorphia > Didelphidae > Monodelphis > Monodelphis domestica. Next base: position 236,418,057 of record NC_077227.1, on the reverse strand, counting down.
TTTCTTTGTCATTCAGTCATTCAGTGTTGCCTAATTCTTCATGAACCCATAGAATACAGAGTACCAGGTTCTTCTATCATTTACAATCATCTCTTGAAAAGAAAGAGTAAGAATTTTCTTATTCTGGGCCTTCTGAATGAGCAAGGTTGGTTTGTTAGAGCAGCTAGGTTGTCCAGGGGGTAAGAGTGATGGACTTGAACTCAGGAAGATCTTAGCTTTGTGATGTTGGGTAATACATTTTCTCAGCCTCCAATTCCATAATTATAATGTGAGGATAATAATTTCTCATCCCAGGGTAGTTGTAGGTATCAAATGATATATATATATATATATATATATATATTGATATATATATATATATATTTACAACATTTTGCAAAGCTTATTTCAATTGTTATTAAAATTCTAGCTATGATGATTTAGGGTCAATAAATGTGATAATTATAGCACTCTGAAGCTTTCAAAATACTTTTTCTTCCTTATTTCAGAGTCATCCTGGTATTTTCTTCATTTCACATCTGACAATAATGAGATTGTGACTTAGAGAAATGTCAAGACATGTATAAATATTTATATGATAAATGTCAAGACATATATATGTGTATATATATAATATACATATATAATAAAATATGCATGCCTCCAGAGGTGAATTTGGACAATGGTGTTCCTGACTCTAGGTCCAGTACTTTATTAATGTAAATGCCCCTCAAATAAGTGAACAGATCTCCAAATTCTAGGAATAATGTAGTACCAAATAATAGATTTAAGATAGCCAGTAAGACTCCAGACACTGTGTACTACTCAGAAAGACCCCAAACCATTAAGAACAACATGACCTTTTTTGAAGACTTCTCTCTGCTTCACAGGGGCAAATCCAAATGGCGTGATACCTTCCAGGCTCCAGTCTCTTCCTAAGTATTCTACTTGCTAAGGATCATAGAGAAGAACACTGTTACACATGGTCCAGTACATTAGGAACAGCCTCTCAACATAATTCCTCTCCACTAGATGAAATCAGATGAGCATACTATTTGTAAAGCAGTAGTAAGTAAACAAAGGAAGGAGGTAGAAAAGATTTCCTTAAGGAAAAAAATAGCCACTCCATTAAGCCAGAAAAAAAGACACAACCTTTTAGAATTCAATCTTGTCATATAGGGAGGGCATTAAATAGAATTTTTTAAAAAACCTTCAGGTTTATAAGATTATATAATTCCATCTACCCTCTAATTCATTATGACTTTAATATGAATTTCTAGATGCTGTGCTCATTTACCCACCTAATACAAAGCTGTGAAATATAATAACTGGATATCAATATCACATTTCCTAGAGATATTAAATTAATGACCTCTTGGGTTGGGAGTAGTTAAAATGGTTAAAATTAAATTTGTATAATTTAGTCATCAACTTGTTTTAGAAAGCTAAAGAGCAGAGCTAGGAAGCTTAAAGGTGAGAAAGAACTGACAATGAGCAGTTAGGCACTTAGCAAAATATATTTCCATCTGGAATAGGATGAATAAACAATGAATAGGCTGATTGGATTTTCTTCATTGTGCATTTCAAGAATGACAAACTAGAAAGTCTTTTAAGCTGTATTCATTTTAATAACATTCCTAACCTGAAAAGCAGGAATTTAAGGGTTCTCCATTTCAAAGGATAACAGTGATGCCACAGTAAAGATTTCAACCAGTTGTTAAATGTTAGGCTTTGTGTGTGTGTGTGTGTGTGTGTGTGTGTGTGTGTGTGTGTGTGTGTGTGTGTCTTAAGTACATGCTCAGTTTTACATGAATTGAACTTGCAAGTATATACTTTCTGATAGCAATTTTACTATCCTCTACATATATCCACCACCTATAGAGAGGATGGTAGAGTTGATTTTTGGTGATGATTTCCATAAACAAACATTAATTTACAAATACCTAAATCCAATTATGGAAAATAAAAGAATTAGGTTTGCAGAGTTAGGTTACACAGATAATAATATCCTATTAAGACAGGAGTAAGCATTTTTCTCTCTTTTAAATATGTATTTATCTATGGTTATGTCTGCATGATACCACAATAACCAGTGGGTAAGATAAGTTTAACTGAGCAACCTGCCAATTCATTGAAAGCAAATAAATAATCTCATTAGGTTGACTAAGTTGAATTGAATGACCTTTTTTGGTTTTATTTTTGATTCATGATCAATTGAATAAAACTCATCAAAATTAAGTGGTAACCTCATATGGAGAAATCACTATCTCTGTTTTGAAACACTAGACTGCTTTATTTTACATGTATAAAATGGTAAACTTAATTTTAAAACTTCTTTGCTCTTCAAAAACAACTTGAATCAGATACCTATGTAAAAAAGAAGATTTAGAGAATTATGAATTATTTGAATTTTTATTATTTTATCAGGGCTCATGCATTTAGAGGAAAATAACTTTTTTTTTATAAGTACACTGGCATGATATGGATGTATATTATATGTTAAACAATCATCATCTTTTTTTCCTTTTTCTATTCTTTTACTAATCATAAGGAAAAAAGGGAGAAGGACTGAGATTTTAAAAGGGCAAATATGGCCTTCCCTTTGAATATTAAAATGCTTAAAGCATTTTTGTGAGATAAAAGAATAGATTAAAAAATTGCTTCATAACAATTTTTGATATTAAGCTTCCCTATGGCCCCAAACACATATATGTTTCACAAGATTTCCAAGTTAAGAAGATATCACAAATGACTATCTTCCTTGAGCTGCCACCATTATTATATTAAGCAGAATTTTAAAATTGAGAAAAGTATGAAATGATACTTTTAAGACCCCTTTTAAATAAAATATGATTCTCTAATTTTGGTTTTAAAAACTAATTGAAATAGAATTAAAATACTATGCAATCTTTCACTTATATGGTAGAAATAGATAAGCTATTGTCATATATTCATCAAAATTTTATTTTAATGACATATCATAAAACCATTGCCTAGCAACCACAAGTTTCAGGCACTTAGTCAAGGAAAAAGTAAACATTCTCATACTTACAAGTTGACATCTTTAAGTGAAAGGAAAAATTTTTTTATTATAATACATTTTCAATTTACATTATATACAATTGACACATTTACTATAGCATTAATTACATTTGTAATGAACTCTTCTTCCTCTTCCTTCTTCCTTTATTCTTTCTTACTTCTTTTTTATTTTCCTCCTCCTCTTTTTTCTTCCTCCTTTTTTCTCCTCTTCTTTCTTCATCTGTATCTTCCTTCTCTTTTCTCCTCTTCCTGTTTTCCTCCTCCTTTTCTTCTTTCTTTTCTTCCTCCTTCTCCAAGCATAAGGAAGCTATATTTAGAATTTTGTTTTAACAAAGAAACAAAAAAGCCACTATATTTTGTATCAAGTGGCCTTGACTTCCCTACTCTCTTTTAGTGCATAAATAAATGAACAAATAAATAAATAAACAAACAAAAAATAAATAAAGATCCACAGTTTGCAATACCCTACTGACCCCAGAAATTCTCGAACCTGTCTGGGATTTTGGGGTGGGGGGATATTGAGGATAGTGTCCTTCATAGCATGGGTGAGCTACTGTTGGCCTCCCTTGAGTTTATATCCCAAGTATATGAATGCCTGCTGAGCAATAGATGCCTGTTTTCCACTAACCTTATAGCCAAATTTGTTCAGGGTGATCAGGAGAGATAGGGTGGTGGACTCACACTCAGCTCCTGACAAGGTGGCAAGGAGGTTGTCCACATACTGCAGAAGCATAACTCGGGGTGGTTGATGTGAAAAACTTGCAAATCAAAAGCCAGGGCTTCACTGAAAATGTTTGCATTATTCTTTTTTTTAATTAGAAATTATTTTTTTCCATTTGAATAAGTTTATTAAGTCAATTTAGAACATTATTCCTTGGTTACAAAAATCACATTATTTCCTCCCCTCCCCTCCACCCACTCTTCCCTCAGCCAAAATGCAATTTCATTGGGTATTATAGGTGTCCTTGATCAGAACCCATTGCCAGGTTGTTGTTTACACTAGGATGTTCATTTAGAGTCTATATCCCCAACAATATGTCTTCAACCCATGTATTCATGGAGCTGTTTTTCTTTGGTGTTTTTACTGCCACAGTGTTTCCTCTGGATGTGAATAGTGGTTTTTCTCGTAGGTTACTCCAAGTTGTTCAGAATCACTGCATTGCCACTGAGGGAGAAGTCCATTACATTCAATTGTGCCACAGTGTATCAGTCTCTGTACAATGTTCTCCTGGTTCTGCTCCTCTCACTCTGCATCACTTCCTGGAGGTTATTCCAGTTCACATGGAATTACTCCACTTTATTATTCCTCTTAGCACAATAGTAATTCCATCACCAACAGATACCACAATCTGTTCAGCCATTCCCCAATTGAAGGACATCCCCTCATTTTCCAATTTTTGGCCACCACAAAGAGTGCAGCTATGAATATTCTTGTACATGTCTTTTTCCTTATTATCTCTTTGGGGGTACAAATCCAGCAGTGCTAAGGCTGGATCAAAGGGTAGAGAGTCTTTTATCACCCTTTGGGCATAGTTCCAAATTGCCTTCAGAATGGTTGGATCAATTCACAACTCCACCAGCAATGAATACATGTGCCAACTTTGCCACATCCCCTCCAGCATTCATTACTTTCCATAGCTGTCATGTTAGCCAATCTGATAGATGTGAGGTGATACCTCAGAGTTGTTTTGATTTGTATTTCTCTGATTATAAGAGGTTTAGAGCACTTTTTCATGTGTTTATTAATAGTTTTGATTTCTTTATCTGAAAACTGCCTATCCATGTCCCTTGCCCATTTATCAATTGGAGAATGGCTTGATTTTTTTGTACAACTTGTTTAGCTCTGTATAAATTTGAGTAATTAGACCTTTGTCAGATGTTTTTGTAATGAAGATTTTTTCCCAATTTGTTGCTTCCCTTCTAATTTTGGATGCATTAGTTTTGTTTGTACAAAAACTTTTTACTTTGATGTAATCAAAATTATTGATTTTATATTTTGTGATTTTTTTTGCTCTTGCTTGGTTTTAAAGTCTTTCCTTTCTCAAAGATCTGACAAATATACTATTCTGTGTTCGCCTAATTTGCTTATAGTTTCCTTCTTTATATTCAGGTCATTCACCCATTCTAAGTTTATCTTGGTGTAGGGTGGGAGATGTTGATCCAAACCTAATCTTTCCCACACTGTCTTCCAATTTTCCCAGCAGTTTTTATCTAAAAGTGGGTTTTGGTTCCCAAAACTGGGATCTTTGGTTTTATCATAGACTGTCCTGCTGAATTCATTTACCCCAATTCTATTCCACTGATCCTCCTTTCTGTCTCTTAGCCAGTACCAAATTGTTTTGATAATCACAGCTTTATAGTATATTTTGAGATCTGGGGCTGCAAGTCCTCCTTCCTTTGCTTTTTTTTTTTTCATGATTTCCCTGGATATCCTTGATCTTTTGTTCTTGCAAATGAACTTTGTTATGTTTTTTTTCTAATTCGATAAAGAAATTTTTTTGGTAGTTCAATGGGTATGGCACTAAATCAGTAAATTAATTTGGGTAGGATTGTCATTTTTATTATGTTAGCTCGTCCTACTCATGAGCAATCAATGTTTTTCCAATTGTTTAGATCTAGTTTTAATTGTGTGGAGAGTGTTTTGTAGTTGTGTTCATAGAGTTCCTGTGTTTGTCTCAGAAGATAGATTCCTAAGTATTTTATATTGTCTAGGTTGATTTTAAATGGAATTTCTCTTTCTAATTCTTGTTGCCGAGATGGATTGGAGATATATAGAAATGCTGATGATGAATGAGGGCTTATATTGTATCCTGCAACTTTGCTAAAATTGTTGATTATTTTGACTAGCTTTTTGGTTGATTCTCTAGGATTCTTTAATTATACCATCATATTAACTTCAAAGAGTGATACCTTGGTCTCCCCATTGCCAATTTTAATACCTTCAATTTCTTTTCCTTCTCTAATTGCTACTGCTAGTGTTTCTAGTACAATGTTAAATAATAGATGTGATAATGGGCATCCTTGTTTCACTCCTGATCTTGTTGGGAATGTATCTAGTTTGTCTCCATTGCAGATGTTGTTTGCTGATGGTTTTAGATATATACTGTTTATTATTTTTAGGAAAGACCCTTCTATTCCTATGCTTTCTAGTGTTTTCAACAGTAATGAGTGTTGTATTTTGTCAAAGCCTTTTTCTGCATCTATTGAGATAATCATGTGATTTTTGTCAGTTTGCTTGTTAATATGGTCAATTATGTGGATGGTTTTCCTAATGTCGAACCATCCTTGCATTCCTGCTATAAATCCTAACTGGTCATAGTGAATAACCCTTTTGATGATTTGCTGGAGTCTTTTGGCTAGAATCCTATTTAAGATTTTTGCATCTATATTCATTAGGGAGATTGGGTCTATAGTTTTCTTTCTCCATTTTTGACCTGCCTGGCTTCGGAATCAGTACCATATTTGTGTCATAAAAAGAATTTGGTAGAACTCCTTCTTGGCTTATTCTGTCAAATAGTTTGTATAGTATTTGGGTTAGCTGTTCTATGAAAGTTTGATAGAATTCATTTGTGAATCCATCTGGACCTGGGGATTTTTTCTTAGGGAGTTCTTTGATGGCGTTTTCAATTTCTTTTTCTGATATGGGATTGTTTAGGTAATTTATTTCTTTCTGTGTTAGTCTAGGCAATTTATATTTTTCTAAATATTCATTCACATCACCTAGATTTCCATATTTGTTGCCATATAATTGGGCACAGTAGTTTTTAATGATTGTCTTAATTTCCTCTTCATTAGAGGTGAGGTCTCCCTTTTCATCTTGGATACTCTCAATTTGTTTTTTTTTTCTTTCCTTTTTTTAATTAGACTGACTAGTACTTTGTCAATTTTATTTGTTTTTTTTTCAAAGTACCAGCTTCTAGTCTTATTTATTAAATCAATAGTTCTTAGACTCTCAATTTTATTAATTTCTCCTTTTATTTTTAGGATCTCTAATTTAGTCTTCATCTGAGGATTTTTAATTTGTTCATTTTCTAGTCTTTTAATGTGCATGCCCAATTCTTTGTCCTGTGCCCTTCTTAATTTGTTAATATATGAACTCAAGGATATAAATTTGCCCCTGAGTACTGCTTTGGCTGCATCCAATAGGTTTGGAAAGGATGTCTCATCAATGTCATTTTCTTCAATGAAGTTATTAATTGTTTCTATGATTTGTTCTTTAACCGATTTTGGAGAATCATATTGTTTAATTTCCAATTAATTTTTTATTTACCTCTCCATGTACCCTTACTAATTATTATTTCCATTGCATTCTGATCTGAGAAGCTTGCATTTATTTTTTCTGCCCTTTTGTACTCGTTTGCAATGTTTTTATGCCCTAATACATGGTCAATTTTGGTGAATGTACCATGTGCTACTGAAAAGAAGGCATATTAATTTTTGTCCCTATTTATTTTTTTCCACATGTCTACTAACTCTAATTTTTCTAAGATTTCATTCACTTCTCTTACCTCTTTCTTATTCATTTTTTGGTTTGATTTATCTAGTTCGGATAGAGGAAAGTTCAGGTCTCCCACTAATATAGTTTTTCTGTCTATTTCATCCTTGAGCTCCTCTAGTTTCTCCTTTAGAAATTTGGATGCTATGCCATTTGGTGCATACATGTTGAGTACAGATATTTCCTCATTGTCTATACTGCCTTTTATCAGGATGTAATTACCTTCCCTATCTCTTTTAACTAGATTTATTTTTACTTTGGCTTTGTCAGATATCATGATTGTGACTCCTGCCTTCTTTTTATCCATTGATGCCCAGTAGATTTGGCTCCATCCTCTTATTTTCACTCTATGCATATCTATCTTCCTCATGTGTGTTTCTTGTAAACAGCATATGGTAGGGTTTTGGATTCTAATCCACTCTGCTATTCGCTTGCATTTTATGGGTGAGTTCATTCCATTCACATTCAGAGTTATGATTACTAGCTGTGTATTTCCCAGCATTTTGATTTTTATTCCTGGTCCTGTCTTTTCTTCTTTCAGTATTTACTTCCATACCAATGTTTGTTTATAATCAGTCTCCCTAGTTCCCACCCTTATTTTACTTCCCTTTCTACCCCCTCCCTTCTTATTTCCCTCCTTATTTTCCCTGCAGTCTTTCTAAAATTGCCCCCCAACCCTCTCCCTCCCTTTTACTGATTCCCTCCCCACCAGTCTGTTTGTTACCCTTCTAATCCCCTATACAGAGCAAATCTATTCTCTGCCTGTTATAGTTAAATTGGTTGATGTTTTAAACTGTAGTGAGTTAAAATGGTGGAAGATATAAATTGTGATAGATATAAGAGAGGGTGAGTAAATTTGATCACAGAAAATATGTTTCACTACAGTGTCTTGGTTTTTAAATCAAATATAAGGTGGTCGCCAGGGAATATGTTCCCAAATTATGAATATGTCCAAGTCAACTGGGTTTTATAGAGAATTTAATTAATAATACAATGAAGAATTAAAGAAAAGGAGAAGGAGAGAGAAAAGGAATTAATGAGAAAAGAATTGGTCAGCCCAGGGCAGGCCTGGCCAACCCAGGCCTAACCCTTAAGAGAGAAACCAGTCAGTTTTCACTCACCACAAGATTTGTCTTAAGCAAGGATGTCTGGGGAACAGAGTCTCCCCAGAGGGAGTTCTAGCCAGAGTCAGCCTCCCAAGGGACTTCTTATCAAGAGATCTTGAAAGGGCCTCCTCCAAAAGTATCTATCTGCAAGCATCTATCTCCAAGGATCCCAAGGATCTATCTCCAAGGATCTATCTCCAGGGGTCCAAGGATCTCCAAGCCTCACCTGCTCAAGAGATTCCTTTTCTTAAATAGGGTTTTTTTTCCTATGTCACCTCCCCTAAGTTCTTCCATCTACCAATCACCATAGATGTTTTCTAAAAGACAGCCCATCTGAATTCCAGCTAAGTCTACAAATCCCCTCAGTAAGTCTGAACCAGAGAAAACACAGCTGAGTCGACTAATCCCATCAAGAGAAAATTTCCCGACATTTATAGGTACCTAGCATCCCATTGTATCAATTCTAAAAACAGGCATGGCTCAAAGAACTCCTTGCCTTATCATAAGCATGGGTTCAAGTACTTTCATTGTTTAGCAAGGAGTTTTCTCCCCTAAAGCAGTCTTAAGTATGGGTGGAATAGAGGTCCTCCCATTTCTGATCCTGGCGAGTTCTCACACCAAAATGGGGAATGTTTCCAGTAGGGAATTTGTTCCAATGGAGGATTCCTCAATGTGGAAATTTTTAACATTCACAAGTCTGAGAAATTTCAAGATTTACATGCCCCAATGGATTGGATTGTTCTTCCCTCTTTGGGCCAGTTTCAAAGCACGTAAGAGTTGAGTATTTCCTATCTCCAACCTCTTTACCCTTCCAGTATATTGATGTTCTCACCTCTCCCATCATGAGTATCTTTGTGACATAAATTTACCCCCATTTTTTCTTTTCCCATTTCTTTTCATATTAACCTCTTTTATTAGCTCTAGATTTATATATATATATATACATATATACACACACATGTATATGTATTTATCATGCATATATCAACTATATACCTATTTATGTCTTGTCCTTTCATCCTATACAGTTTGTCACTGTTCCCTCTAAGTGTAATTCTTCTAGCTGCCCAGGTGATAGCAACAGTTTTTAAGAGTTACCAATGACCTCTTTTCTTATAGGGATACATATTATTTTAACTTATTGAGTCTCTTGCTGTTTTGTTTTTCTTTTTCCCCTCTTTTTTTAATTACCTTTTGATGATTCTCTTCAGTTCTGTGCTTGGACTTCAAATTTTCTGTTCAGGTCTGGTCTTTTATTTACTAATGCTTGATATTCTTCTATTGTGTTGAATTACAATACTTTCCTCTATAAGAATATAGTCAGTTTTGCTCAGAAGTTGATTCTTGGTTGTAGACATAGTTCCCTTGCTTTCTGGAATATCATATTCCATGCCTTTTGGTCCTTCAGTGTGGATGCAGCCAGATCCCGCATTATCCTCACTGTGGTTCGGTGGAATCTGAATGACTTCTTGGCAGCTTGCAATATCTTTTCTTTGGTCTGATAGTTCTTGAATTTGGCTATAATTTTCCTGGGTGTTCCAAGGTCTGAACTTCTGCTCCTTCTAGGCCACCATCTTGACTCCACCTCCTTGAACTGTTCTTAAATCCTTGTGGTAAGCTTGTCCATGTGAAATAACTAGTAGCCTGGTTGTCCTCATCATACCATTCAAAGGCAAATAGGAGCTGGCTAAGTGGTGCAAGCAGAAGCATAAAGAAAGTATCTTTTAAGTCCAGAATATTATACCAGCCAACATCAGGTGTTAAGACACTTAAGAGAGTATATGGGTTGGGGACTGTGGGGTGTATATCCTCCACCTGGATGTTGACCTCTCTTAAGTCCTGGACAGTCTTATATTCTTTACCTCTAGGCTTCCAGACCAGCAGGAGTGGTGTGTTCCATGGAGAGTGACAGGGGATTAAGATTCCAGATGTTTTTAGTTCATTGATATGGGGAGTTATGCCCTTTCAGGCCTCCAGAGACATTGGTTATTGCTTGATGTGAACTGGAGTGATACTAGGCTTGAGGTTTACAATGATGGGGAGTTGACAAACAGCTACCCCTACCCCTACAGTTTCAGCCCACACCCCAGGGACCTGGTCTATCTAGGGATGCACATGTTTGGGTATACTGGCAGGAAGAGGAGGGGTATGGAGGCGATATTCCTCCTGAAGGGACAGTGTAAGGTCCTGTAGGGGGGCCCCTTCTTTGTCTGTGATACATATCTCTGTGTCCTGGAAGTAAATGTGGGACCCTACTTTATGAAGTAGGTCTTGGTGGAGTGTGTGACTTGATGGGTACCCAAATTCACTGTCTGAATGGTGGTCCAGTAATATTGGTGAATGCCTGTCGCCCCTTGTACCCAGCTTGTGTTTTTGGATATCTTACCCATGGGTGATTTTAGAAGAGAAAACTCAGTGCCTGTGTCTACCAGAAAGTTCACGGATTTCCCCTCTATCTTCACTGTTACCCAGGACTTGGGGAGGCGGTACAAGTCTCGTCCCCATCAGTCACTATCACCAGTGACTAACAACATCTTCACAGGGTGCCTCCTAGGGCACTGTCACATCCTGATTGGGACTTTGACCAGCCCAAAGGTAGGAAGCATCTCTATGTCTATTGCCAGACTCTAATGGCCTGTCTCTGAGCTGTGGCTCGTAAGCCCACCAATTTGGCCAAAGTAAGTTTAGTCAGACAGGGACCCAATGAAAGCTCAGAGGTGTTCCTAGAGAGCCTCCATGAGGCTTTTCATTTATACACTCCTATGGACCCTCAGGTCAATACCAGTATGGTGGCTGTGCTGTTGGCATTTGTTAACCAGGCAGCCCCAGATATCAGGAAGAAGCTCCAAAAGGTGGACGACATTGTCAACCAATCCATTAGCGAACAACTGAAAGAGGCCTAACATATATACAACACCCGTGAGACCCCTGAAGAAAAAAGCTGAAAGATTGCATAAGGAGGATCATGAGAGATTTGACAGGTTTCGCCTTAAGGACTGCCTTCAGGATAGAAAAAGTCCCAATCAGGATGTGACAGTGAGAAAGCATCTTTGATGAGATTGGGCTGGGCAGTGGGGTGACCATCAACACCAGGGACATGTTTTCTGGCTTCCAGGAGGATTTGCTCCCTCTCCTTGGTCTGTAAAATAACCTGTAATAACTGCAGGCAATCGTCCCATGTGGGATTGTGGGTGAAAAGACTGGATTCTATGAGATCAATAAGTTTCTCAGGTTGGTCAGAGAATGAAGGATTCTGGATCTTCCAATTATAGAGGTCACTGGAGGAAAAGGGCCAATATTGGTGATCTCACAGTCCTCCAGGGACAAGGGGGCCCACAGTACGGACAGAAAGGGTCATGGTGGAAGACGGGAGTCCAGGTTCGGGTGAGGGGATCCAGCCCCGACCATGAGTGTGGTGGGCCAGTGGTAGGGTGGCTTCAGCTGCCTCTGCCTGTCCCCTGTCTGGGTCTAAGGGAGTGCACAAAGGAGCATATAGGGGTGGTGGTATGGGCAAATCGGGAGGAATGCTATCAGAATCCAGCAGGATGGGTGTTGCTGAGATACCCTGGTATTTCCCCTCCCCCTCCCCCTCCATTTTATCTTTTAGACCTAAGTCCTGGATGGGGTTCTCTGATTCTGAGAAAACATATGGTTGCAGCCAAAAAAGGGGGTTCAAGACTAGGTCTTGCCATGTAAGAATATAAGGGATTTGGAGACTTCTGGGGAATCATGGCTGCAATCTAGACACCACACGCTTCCTCTCCCCGGCACCGAACGAAATAGGCTACATCAAAGGAGCATAAAAATCACCTTTGGAGGAACAGAAGGACACCCCAGTACTCCCAGTACTCCACAGAGGCGAAGGTACATGGGGTTTGAATATTTCCACACTAGAATAAGGAGGAAAAGCTTGCACAGAAAAGTGAACTGAGCCGCCCTCCCCCCACCCCACCTCCCCCACCAAACCAGAGTGAGCTACCTGAGCACTCACCGGGACAGTGAGTGAGTGGGGAACGTCTCTGTCTGGGGGGGGGCACTCCAGGGTCCTTGGGATCTGGGGACTACCAGGAAAAAACATCTCAGGGCTGTTTCACTGGAGAATCCAGCGCTTCAGTGGAGCTGCACTTGGGGAGGCTGTGCTGAACATCTCCGCGGAGCTAAACACCAGGGGCGGACCACAAGCTGATTATCTGGGTGGAGCTAAACACCTGGGCAGTGTGGCTGTGATCAGGGACCCAGAGCTCTAAGAAACCTCGGAGGCTGGGAAGAATTAGTCTGAAGCAACATAAATTCACAGAAAAACTGCCCATATAACCCAGATCCCAGACCAAAAAGGAAAGGGGAATAAAACCACCAATGGCTCACATGGCCCAAAATCAAGCCTCCAGAAAGAAAGGGGAAAAAGTGACTATTGAAAACTTTTATGGTGGAAGTACCCAAGGAAAAGAGGAGAATGAGGAGGAAATCCAAAAAAATTCAGAACACGCCTCCCAAAATGGAAACTATCAACAAGCTCTGGAAGATCTCAAACGGGAACTTATCCAAAAGATGGAAACCTGGAAAGAAAAATGGGAGAAAGAGATCAGCTGTCTGACAGATAAGAATGCTCAATTGGAAAAAGAACTCGAAGCATCCAATAGTAGGGCAGACAAGGCTGAAAAGCAAAACCAGTCCCTCACGACCAGAATTAAGCACCTCGAAGAAAGCGAGATGATAAAACAGCAAGAATCAATAAAGCAAACCCAAAAAATTAATGAATTAGAAGAAAACATAAAATATCTCACTGAGAAGGTCACAGATCTGGAAAACAGAGGGAGAAAAGAAAATCTCTGAATTATCAGTCTCCCAGAAAAACCAGAGGTAAACAACAAACTCGATATTATTCTACAGGAGATTATAAAAGAAAATTGCCCTCACGTTCTGGAGCAAGGGGGCAAAATAGAAATAGAAAGGATTCATAGAACACCTTCTATACTAAATCCCCAAAAGACAACCCCTAGGAATGTAATTGCCAAATTCAAGAGCTTCCAAGTAAAGGAGAAAATCCTACAAGAAGCCAAGAAGAAGAGCTTCAGATATAAGGGGGCTCCCATAAGGATCACACACGACTTAGCGGCTAACACACTAAGAGACCACAAAGCATGGAACACGATATTTAGAAAGGCAAGAGAGCTGGGTCTCCAACAAAGAATCCACTACCCAGCAAAACTGACTATATACTTCCAGGGGAAAGTATGGGCATTCAACAAAATAGAAGATTTCCAAGCATTTGCTAAGAAAAGACCAGAGCTCTGTGGAAAGTTCCATATCCAAGCACAGAAAGCAAGAGAAACATGAAAAGGTAAATATGAAAGAAAGGGAAAAGGAGATAAATCTTATCTTTTTCTTTAAGTCAAACTCTCTTCTATAAGGACTACATTTACATCTAATTATATATATTAATATGTGGGGGAAATGTTTTGTGTAACTCTCATAAATTGTATCATCATAAGAGTAGTTAGAAGAAACATGCATAGGGAAAGATTGGGGCATTAAGAAGATTTGGGGAAAGTGGGGGCAAAGAAAGGCAAAGGGAGGGGGGAACCGTCGATAATACTAAGATTAACTTCAAGAAATAGGGGGGGAATCAATAGAATAATCTTTCCCATATGAAGATACACATGGGAAGGGGAGGGGAAGAGCTCTCAGAAGAGAAGGAGAGGAAGAGAGCGTGAAGTGGAATTACTTAAACCTTACTCTCAGTGAAATCAAATCTGGGAGGGAAGAACATCTAGATCCAGTGGGATCCTGAATTCTAACTTATCCATTAGGGCAAGAAAGAAAGGAAAATTAAGGAGGGGGACAGGGGAGGGAGTACAAAAAGGGAGGGAAGGAGAGGGGGAGGGGAAGGGAGCATAAAAAGGGAGGGGCTAGAAAGGGAAGCATCTCAAGGGAGGGGACTAGGGGGACTGACCCTAAGTAAATCACTGGTTCAAAAGGAGAAAGCTAAAGAAGAAAGGTCAGAACTAGGGGAAGATATCAAAATGCCAGCGAATTCACAAATAACAATCATAACTTTGAATGTGAATGGGATGAACTCACCCATAAAACATAGACAAATAGCAGATTGGATTAGAACCCAAAACCCTACCATATGTTGTCTTCAAGAAATGCATATGAGACGGGTTGACACTCACGAGGTTAGAATCAAAGGTTGGAGTAAGACCTTTTGGGCCTCAACTGATAGAAAGAAGGCAGGAGTTGCAATCATGATATCTGACAAAGCCAAAGCACAAATAGACCTGATCAAAAGGGATAGAGAAGGTAAATATATTCTGCTAAAAGGGAGTATAGACAATGAGGAAATCTCACTAATCAACATGTATGCACCAAATGGTATAGCATCCAAATTTTTAATAGAGAAACTAGGAGAATTGAAGGAGGAAATAGACAGTAAAACCATATTAGTGGGAGACTTGAACCAACCACTATCAAATTTAGATAAATCAAACCAAAAAATAAACAAGAAAGAGGTAAAAGAGGTGAATGAAATCTTAGAAAAATTAGAGTTAATAGACATGGAGAAAAATAAATAGGGACAAAAAAGAATACACCTTCTTTTCAGCACCACATGGCACATTCACAAAAATAGATCATACACTAGGTCATAGAAACATGGCACTCAAATGCAGAAAAGCAGAAATAATAACTGCAGCTTTTTCAGATCACAAGGCAATTAAAATATTGATCAGCAAGGGTACATGGAGACCCAAATCAAAAATTAATTGGAAATTAAATAACATGATACCCCAAAATCGGTTAGAGAAGAAATCATAGAAACAATTAACAATTTCATTGAAGAAAATGACAATGGTGAAACATCCTTTCAAACCTTATGGGATGCAGCCAAGGCATTACTTAGAGGAAAATTCATATCCCTCAGTGCATATATTAACAAATTAGGGAGGACAGAGACCAAGGAATTGGAAATGCAAATCAAAAAACTTGAGAATGAACAAATTAAAACCCCCCAGAAGAAAACCATACTAGAGATCCTAAAAATTAAGGGAGAAATTAATAAAATAGAAAGTGACAGAACTATTAAGCTAATAAACAAGACTAGAAGCTGGTACTTTGAAAAAACAGACAAAATAGACAAAGTACTGGTTAATCTAATTAAAAAAAGGAAAGAAGAAAGGCAAATTAACAGGATCAAGGATGAAAAGGGGGATCTCACCTCCAATGAAGAGGAAATTAAGGCAATCATTAAAAACTACTTTGCCCAACTATATGGTAATAAATATACCAACCTAGGAGATATGGATGAATATTTACAAAAATATAAATTGCCTAGACTAACAGAAGAAGAAATAGTTTTCTTAAATAATCCCATATCAGAAAAAGAAATCCAACAGGCCATCAAAGAACTTCCTAAGAAAAAATCCCCAGGGCCTGATGGATTCACCAGTGAATTCTATCAAACATTCAGAGAACAGTTAATCCCAATACTATACAAACTATTTGACATAATAAGCAAAGAGGGAGTTCTACCAAACTCCTTTTATGACACAAGCATGGTACTGATTCCAAAACCAGGCAGGCCAAAAACAGAGAAAGAAAACTATAGACCAATCTCCCTAATGAATATAGATGCAAAAATCTTAAATAGGATACTAGCAAAAAGACTCCAGCAAGTGATGAGAAGGGTCATCCACCATGATCAAGAAGGATTTATACCAGGGTAGCAGGGCTGGTTCAACATTAGGAAAACTATCCACATAATTGACCACATCAACAAGCAAACCAACAAGAACCACATGATTATCTCAATAGATGCAGAAAAAGCCTTTGATAAAGTACAGCACCCATTCCTACTAAAAACACTAGAAAGCATAGGAATAGAAGGGTCATTCCTAAAAATAATAAACAGTATATATCTAAAACCATCAGCTAATATCATCTGCAATGGGGATAAACTAAATCCATTCCCATTAAGATCAGGAGTGAAACAAGGATGCCCATTATCACCTCTATTATTTGACATTGTATTAGAAACACTAGCAGTAGCAATTAGAGAAGAAAAAGAAATTGAAGGCATCAAAATAGGCAAGGAGGAGACCAAGTTATCACTCTTTGCAGATGACATGATGGTCTACTTAAAGAATTTTAGAGATTCAACCAAAAAGCTAGTCAAAATAATCAACAACTTTAGCAAAGTTGCAGGATACAAAATAAACCCACATAAGTCATCAGCATTTCTATATAATTCCAACACAGCTCAGCAGCAAGAACTAGAAAGAGAAATCCCATTCAAAATTATCCTAGACAAAATAAAATACTTGGGAATCTATCTCCCAAGACAAACACAGGATCTATATGAACACAACTACAAAACACTTTCCACACAACTAATACTAGACTTGAACAATTGGAAGAACATTAACTGCTCATGGGTAGGACGAGCCAATATAATAAAAATGACCATCCTATCCAAACTCATCTATCTATTTAGTGCCATACCCATGGAACTTCCAAAATTTTTTTTTACTGATTTAGAAAAAACCATAACAAAGTTCATTTGGAAGAACAAAAGATCAAGGATATCCAGGGAAATAATGGAAAAAAATACAAAGGAAGGGGGTCTTGCATTCCCAGATCTCAGACTATATTCCAAAGCAGCGGTCATCAAAACAATTTGGTACTGGCTAAGAGACAGAAAGGTGGATCAGTGGAATAGACTGGGGGCAAGCAACCTCAGCAAGACAGTATATGACAAACCCAAAGATCCCAGCTTTTGGGACAAAAATCCACTATTTCATAAAAACTGCTGGGAAAATTGGAGGACAGTGTTTGAAAGATTAGGCTTAGATCAACACCTCACACCCTACACCAAGATAAATTCAAAATGGGTGAATGACTTGAACATAAAGAAGGAAACTATAAGAAAATTAGGCGAACACAGAATAGTATACATGTCAGACCTTTGGGAAGGGAAATACTTCAAAACCAAGCAAGAATTAGAAAGAGTTACAAAATGCATAATAAATAATCTGGATTACATCAAATTAAAAAGTTTTTGTACAATCAAAACCAATGTAACCAAAATCAGAAGGGTAGCAACAAATTGGGAAACAATCTTCATAAAAACCTCTGACAAAGGTTTAATTACTAAAATTTATAAAGAACTAAATCAATTGTACAAAAAATCAAGCCATTCTCCAATTAAAAAATGGGAAGGGACATGAACAGGCAGTTCTCAGCCAAAGAAATCAAAACTATTAATAAGCACATGAAAAAGTGCTCTACATCTCTTATAATCAGAGAGATGCAAATCAAAACAACTCTGAGGTATCACCTCACACCTAGAAGATTGGCTAACATGACAGCTATGGAAAGTAATGAATGCTGGAGGGGATGTGGCAAAGTTGGGACATTAATTCATTGCTGGTGGAGTTGTGAATTGATCCAACCATTCTGGAAGGCAATTTGGAACTATGCCCAAAGGGCGATAAAAGAATGTCTGCCCTTTGATCCAGCCATAGTACTGCTGGGCTTGTACCCCAAAGAGATAATGGACAAAAAGACTTGTACAAAAATATTCATAGCTGCGCTCTTTGTGGTGGCCAAAAATTGGAAAATGAGGGGATGCCCTTCAATTGGAGAATGGCTGAACAAATTGTGGTATATGTTGGTGATGGAATACTATTGTGCAAAAAGGAATAATAAAGTGGAGGAATTCCATGGAGACTGGAACAACCTCCAGGAAGTGATGCAGAGTGAAAGGAGCAGAACCAGGAAAACATTATACACAGAGACTGATACATTGTGGTACAATCGAAAGTGATGGACTTCTCCATTAGTGTCAATGCCATTTCCCTGAACAATCTGTAGGGATCTAAAGAAAATACTACCCACAAGCAGAGGATAAACTGTGGGAGTAAAAACACTGATGAAAAGCAACTGCTTGACTACAGGGTTGGAGGAGATAAGACTGAGGAGAGACTCTAAATGAACACTATAATGCAAATTCCAACAACATGGAAATGGGTTCGAGTCAAGCACACATGTGATAACCAGTGGAATCGTTTGTCGGCTATGGGAGAGGGAAAGGCGGGGGGGAGGAGGGGGGGAGGAAAAGAAAATGATCTTTGTTTCCAGTGAATAATGTATGAAAACGACCAAATAAAATAATGTTTAAAAAAATAAAAAATAAAAAGAATATAAGGGATTTGATCAGGATGACCCTCTGGGCCAGGGTCAAGGATTTTGGTCCAGATTTTGGAAATAATGTCTCGGGGGAGGGTACTGCCCTTAGGCCATCCGAGGTTGAAGGTAGGCCACTCAGAATCACAGAGGGTCACTAGCTTCCCTCTTTAGACTTGAAAAGAGAGATTATGAGCATGGGCCTTGAAAATTTAGAAGTGGGAGAGAATAAGAGTCAATGAAGTGGAGTCTGTCTGCCCCATGTTTTCCGAACCAAAAGGCCAAGAAATCAGGGGCCCTAATAAAAATAACAATACCAAGTATTAGACAAAAGCACAAACAACAATGCCAACAGGACTGGATAGTAATGACCCGAAGGCACTAAAACTATTCTCTAACATTTCCAGAGGACAATGTAACAGGTCCTCCCCCTAAGTTCCCAAAGAGTGAATATCTTGATTTCTGCTCTTTGAAATCCTTTGGCGTGTCTGCCAGTGCTACCTTCCAAGCCCCTAAGGCCTCAGAGGACTCTAACCTCTGCTGCAGAGACCCAGTCTCTGTCCCAGGTTCCCAGGACTCTGGGCGAAGGGCCTCCAACCCCTCGAAGTGAGTCTCTTCTGCTTGGATGGTTGAAAGGGTCAATTCACTTTTGCTTTTTCTTGATAACCAAATACTTCTCAGCTGTTCCGGCTCAGCTTCTGACTCAGCTTCTCGAAAAGTCTGAGAGACATGTATTAGGCTGGTCCACACTCAGAAACAGGCAGAACCAAATCACTTACTGGGATTGAACTGAACAATAGGCTCTCTCCATATAATCCCCTGAGCTGGTGGGATTAGCTGGACTAAGTCGTATTTTCTAATCTCATGATCAGCTCCCCGTCACAGTCACACATCACCTACACATTCTCTGACCCTTTTGTCCTCTGAACCAGTACCTCTATCCATGAGCGGTCCAGTCAGGAAATCCCAGAAGAGCCCCCAAATGTTTGACCAGGTTCTGGTTTCCCAAATTAGGAGGCACACCAGATAATGTAAAAGCAAGAGGTACTGCTTTATTACAAGCTTGAGCTTGGGTCCAACTGCCTCCAAGGCAGATGGAACACTAAACAAAGGGGAGAGGAGGATTATATAGGGTACGTCTGAGTTGCAAAACAGGATGACAGGATATCTTGAGTTGCAATAACAGGATGACAGGATATCTTGAGTTGCAATAACAGGATGACAGGATATCTTGAGTTGCAATAACAGGATGACAGGATATCTTGAGTTGCAATAACAGGATGACAGGATATCTTATTGGAATACTGGGTATGTGTGAATTTTAAAAGTCTCCATCTTGGTCTAGCACCCAAAAATTGTGCACACCCACCTACACGGGCATGCGCTAGTCAATGACTAATCAGAAATAATTAACTGCCCACCTGGGCTGTCCTAAGCCAAGCTAGAGCCAACCATTGGATTGGTGAGACACAGGAAGTGAGGTAGGGAACAGCCTCTGGAATTCGCGGAACTTCCTGTGGAGAGAGCTAGAGGGAGTGGGTGTTAGGAGCTTGGAGAGAGAGGACGCCCGCAGACAGCTTTCCTTCAGATCGGTCACGTGAGTTAAGGACTGGTTCTTTCCACCTGGGCCTTTAGGCCTAAACTCCCTCTGCCTTGGTCAGAGGTTGAGTAGCCCCTTTTCCCTTTTCTCTTCTCTCCTTCTCTCCCTCTCCTTTTCCCTACTCCTGTTGTGATTAAACCTCCATAAACTCCATTCTGACTTGAGTGTTCATTTTAGGAATTTCATAAGTAAATTCCTTGGCGGCCATTGTTCAATATTACATAAATCCTGTAGCCACATTTTAGCCATTACAATATTATAACCCTCTCCCAGAGACCTAAATTTCCCCCTTACAGTTGGCGAGCCACTACGGGAAAAAAAGAACTTTCAATCTTCTGATTTCTTTTCTGATCTTAAATTCAGTTTTAATACCTAGTACCTAGAAAGCGGCCCCGCCGCTTCCTGCCTGCAGCCTGCAGCCCTGATCATCCTCACCTGGTACCTGGTCCCGGCCTTGCCCACCCCCGCAGCCGCTCCAGCTCCTGAACCTTATCAGTCTTCTGATCTCCTTACTATCACCTGGGAGAAATCCCACCCCGGCTACCCCCTCTGGCTCTTGGCCCTGCCTTAGTGCTTGGAAGGTTTCTAGAACCTCAATAAATTTCCTGAATTTTCTTGCCTTTTCAACCCACTTATTGCTCACTCCGTCAGCCCTGTTACCAAATACCTTGGCTTAAAGACACAGCTGCCAGAACAGGTGAGTATAAAACACCTTTTCTCTTTTCCCTTTACCCCTTAAGTTAAATTGGGGTCAACAGGATTTTTTTTTTTCCTTCTCCTCTTTGTCTCTCATTTCCGTCTCCTTTTACTTTAAGGAGGTGGCTCAGTAGAGAGAGGCAGGCCAGGCTTACCTAATCAACTAAGCAACGAGGAACCTCAGGAGAAGGAGCTCTTAGGAGCTCCTAGCCCGCAAAAAACAGCTGAATACAGCTAAGGAGCTAACTTAAAACCCATTTTTTTTCTCTGTTTCCAGGCCTTTCTAGTCTTAAAAATTTAAGTGGGCTTTGCTCAAGGAAGATAGCACATGGTCCTAGAGGCTTTAGCCTGAGGGCCAAAGAAGATTGCTGGGACCCACCCACATACACTTTGTAAAGAAGGAGAATTTACAATACAATAGGCCCTTAGCCTGTATCTCAGAGCCACCTACTGTAAAAAGAAAAAGCCTGTGGAAAGTTTGCTGCTTTGCCCTGCTCCCCACTTGCTTTGTGAAATTACAAAATATACATATAAAAATGACTACTATATTCTTTGACAATTATACGGCAGCTGAAGGAGGGGCATTGAGGAATGAAGGATACCTCCAAATTTTTATATTAATAGGTACTGTCATTTTTGTAATCCTCAATACTATATTTAGAGATGAAAAAATAAAAAAAATTGAGGATAAAATGCAAGCCCAATTAGAAGATCTAAAAAGTCTCTTACAAGATCAAGTGGAAAACAACCACTCTACCAGAAACAGACCTGTTTCTGAACCTTTGAATGAGGAAATTTCCTTCCCTGAAATAGAGATGGAAAGCACCCTCCCTATAGCGCAGTTAACAGACTGCTTCTCTCGTGCAGTGCAAATCTTGTCTGAATTTAATCCCCAAAACCCTCCCCCTGCAATCCCAGCTTCTCATGTTCCTTCTCCTACAGAAAACCAAATTCCAATGCAAGAGAAATCTTGTCCTCCTAGAGAAACCCGTTCTTGTCAAACTGACCCACAGGTGCAAAATTCAACTAGAGGCCTGTTTCCTCTAAGAGAAGTACCTGAAATAGGACGAAATGGGGATGTGGTGACTTTAAGACATAGGATACCGTTTACTCCCCAAGAAATAAATGAATTTACACGAAATATCCCCACATATGAACAAGATCCTTTTCTAGTAACAAAAAAGATGGGAGACATATTTTTTCAGTATAATCCGTCTTACAAGGACGTTGAGAGCTTACTACAGGCTTTTTTAAGTGAACGTGAAAAAAATAAAATAATTGCTCATGTCAACAAAACCAGGGGGCGTAATGCAGCACATTGGCCATCTCAGGATCCCGAATGGGACTATAACAATCCTGATGATTATCTACAACTATACCGTTGTAGAGAGGCCATCCTCACGTCCATGAAGGAATGTGCAGACAATACAGATAAGTGGATGGAACTGGAAAAAATTAAGCAAAAGGCCGAAGAAACCCCCTCCAGATTTATGGACAGAATTATCGAGTTTGGGGACAGATACTTAGATTGGGACTTAACTAAAGAGAGTAGTATAAGACAAGTTAGAAGAATCTTTGTAAACAATTCTTGCAAAGCAATTAAAAATTACTTCAAAACACAATGCCCAAGATGGTCAGATATGGACCTTGAAGAATTGCGAAAAACAGCTATATATGTTTTAAAGGGAAACGAAGAAAAGGAGATAGAAAATAATGATGACATGGAGGAAATGAAGAAAAAAATGAAATATTTAATAGATAGGATAACTAAATTAGAAAGTGGGCATGATAATGAACCAACGACAATTGCCCCTCTCCAGAAATCCAATTATCAATCCATTACTTGCCACTTCTGTGAGAAGAAGGGCCACAAAATGATGGAATGTAGAACCTTTCTTAAGATGTTTGGAAGGAATACACAGTTTAATAATAGTTTTAGAAATAATAACTATAATGAATATAGAAATAAGAACTTTAGAAACCAGAACTATAGAAATAGGAATTGGGAAATTAATGACAATGCTCAAATTGAAGAAAATTTTAATGATAATACTCAACAATATATGAGAAATGGCGCTCGTCCAAAAACTACTCGAGGTACTAATGACCCTCAGAGAGGTGCCCTTCAGGGGGGTGCCCAAGGAATATCCCAAAAACAATGATGGTGCCCGGGGGGGGCTGGGGCACAGGAATCAGAGGATACAACCTTTGATTTCCCGGACCCTGATGTCCTACTACCCGTTGTCCCTATCCACTGCCCTCCCCATACTAATGAACCCCATGTTACCTTAAAGGTGGGTAACACCTATTATGATTGTCTATTAGACACCGGAGCTTCCTGGTCTGTATTAAAGAGAAAACCTGATTTACAATGTTATTCTATTGGCTCAGAGAATGTAATGGGAGTATCAGGAATAACCCAAAGAGTTAAAAGACTTCCTCCTAGAATGGTGTCTGTAGGACCCCTAGAGGTACAACACTCTTTCCTTTTGATGCCTGACTCCCCTTTAAATTTGCTGGGGAGGGACCTTTTATGCAAACTCAGAGCCACAATAACCTGCTCCCCAGATGGCTCATTATCATTAGAAGTACCAGAGGAATCTTTAAAATTACTCCCTGTACTTCTCTCGGAAAACCAGGACGCAAAAGAGCCTTCCATTTTCGAAATACCTAAAGATATACCTGAGTCTCTTTGGGCCACATCTTCTTCTGATGTAGGATTACTTAAATCTGCTGTTCCTGTGCAGATAAAAACTAAATCTAGCCCACCTCCTTCTATCCCTCAGTATCCCCTCTCAAAGGAGGCAATTGAGGGTATTACACCAGTTATTAACTCATTAATAGAACAGGGAATAATAATCCCTTGCAAATCTGAATACAACACGCCCATCCTACCAATTAAAAAACCAAAAAAAGGGCCCGATGGCAAGCACATCTATAGATTTATACAGGATCTAAGGGCAGTAAATAATCACGTTATAAAAAGACACTCCGTAGTTTCTAACATACATACTATTATTTCATCTATTCCTAGCACAGCTACATACTTTACAGTAGTAGACTTGTGTTCAGCCTTTTTTTCCATACCAATACATGAAAACTCCAGACATATTTTTGCTTTCACCTGGAAGGGCTCACAATATACCTGGTGTCGGCTGCCACAGGGTTATGTCGAAAGTCCGAGCTTATTTGAGCAAATTTTGAGCCAAGACACAGACAATATAACATTTAAAAATAGCAAATTAATCAAATATGTAGATGATCTACTCTTGGCTTCAACAGATGCAAAAACATGTCAAGAAGATAGCAAACACCTTCTTTTGGAATTGCACAAAAGAGGTCATAAGATCTCGAAGGACAAAGTTCAGTGGTGTCTCCCCAAAGTAGAATATTTGGGGTTCATTCTGACAGCTGGTGCCCGCTCTATTTCTCCCAAGCGAATTGAGAATATTCAAAAATTGAGTGTTCCTACTACTAAAAAACAGTTAAGAGCAATTCTGGGAGCAACAGGGTTTTGCAGACAATGGATTCCTTGTTATGGAGAAATTACTAAACCTCTTATAGCACTAACAAGGGATGCAGTCCCTGAACCCCTCAAATTAGAGCCTGAACACCTGTCAGCTCTATCAGAGCTAAAAAAGGCTATCTTATCTGCCCCTGCTCTAGGCATCCCAGATTACAACAAGCCATTTACTTTGTATGTACATGAACGAAGAGGAGTAGCCTCTGGTGTTTTAACTCAGACTTTGGGACCTTCTCAGCGTCCAATTGCTTATTATTCAGCCCAACTAGACCCAGTAGCAGCAGGAGCACCACCATGCCTTAGAGGAGTAGCTGCTACAGCCTTACTAGTAACAAAAACCGTTGATTTAGTATTGGGATGTCCATTAACAATAATGTGCCCACATGAGATTGAAGCATTATTGGTAAAACATAGAACACAGGCATTCTCGGATCAGAGAATTACAAGGTATGAAATAACCTTATTAAATAGTGAAAATATTACCTTGAAACGCTGTTCAACTTTTAACCCTGCCACCTTGCTTCCAGATTTACCTACTTCAGGAGAACCATTACATAACTGTGAAACATTAGTGTCCATGGCAGAAAAGCCTCGAGATAATCTCTTGGACACTCCCTTAGACAATGCAGATCTGATCTTATTTACCGATGGTTCCTCTTTTATGAGGGATGGCATACGTTACACTGGAGCTGCCGTAGTCTCAGAATTTGCCACTGAATGGTCAGCTTCACTGCCCTCTAACATTAGCGCTCAAGGAGCAGAGCTCATAGCTCTGAAACATGCCTGTATAATTGCCAAGGATAAAAAGGCAACAATTTATACAGATTCTAGATATGCTTTTGGCATTTGTCACTCAGTCGGGATGCTATGGCTCCAAAGAGGATTTTTAACCTCAGCTGGAAAATCCATAGCTAATGCAGAAATTATTAATGAAGTTCTTTCTGCTCTCAAACTGCCTAAAGCCTTAGCTGTAGTTCATTGCTCTGCCCATACAGGTGGCTCTGACCCTGTCTCTAGAGGAAATGACCGAGCAGATGCCGCTGCAAAACTAGCAGCCATAGAAGGACCTGGATTAATTTTAACATTAACAACCACTGATAATTTAAATTTATCACTCTCCTATAATGAAAAGGAAGTGGAAAAATGGAAACAAAAATTTAAAGCAAAACAGATTAATGGAGTATGGGTGTCATCTGAAGGAAAACCCCTGCTCCCTAGAAGTTTCTATCACCAAATTTGCCAATCTGTTCATAATAATGGTCATTTTGGCACCCAGGGCATCGTGGACTCTGTTAAGAGAGTATGGATAGCCCCTGGTATAACTACCATAGCCTCTAAAGTGTGTTCATCCTGCCCTACCTGCCAGGCATATAACCAACATGCCTTTCGTGGTAAAGCCTTTGGTGGACGTCCTCTGGCTTACACACCTTTTGAGCACCTGCAGATAGATTTTATAACGATGCCAAAGGCTGGACAATATAAATTTTGTTTGGTCATAGTAGACCAACTGACCAGATGGCCAGAAGCATTTCCTACAGCCCGAGCCACAGCAGCTTTTGTTGCTAAGGTGCTTTTAAAAGAAATTATTCCTCGCTTTGGCCTACCAGCACGTATTGACTCCGATAGAGGGAGTCATTTTACCGATTCTGTTTTAAATCAAATATATTCTTGCTTGGGAATAACTCCCAAATTCCATGTTCCATATCACCCCCAGAGTTCAGGCCAAGTTGAGAGGATGAACAAAGAACTTAAAACTATGATTGGAAAATTATGCACTGAAACCCATTTAAAATGGCCTGAAATTCTCCCTCTGGCCCTATTTTATCTTAGAAGCAGGCCTAGAGGAGACTTACATATTTCACCATTTGAGATGCTTTTTGGACATCCACCTATACAGGCTAAGCCTTTCTCCCCGGCTTATACATCGCTATTAGGGGGAGATACTACTATTGCTTCCTATATACAGGAATTACAGCACAAACTGCGTGAGCTACATGAATCCGGAGCTGCAGTACAAGCTGGACCACTAGACTTCTCACTTCACGACCTGAACCCAGGAGACAACGTGTATATAAAGAATTTCAAGCGTACTGGAGCAACTGAACCTTCATGGGAAGGACCATTCCAAATATTGTTAACTACTCCAACATCTATAAAGGTTGGAGAAAAGGACTCTTGGATTCACTGTTCTCATGTAAAGAGAGCATCTTCTGTTGAGACTGATTGACTCTATCCTATACATGCATTGGAGATAACTACCCATTGACAAGTGGAACTGTTTTATTCTGCTTTTGACACATTGAATTCCTAAATTTAGTTTTTTTCCTTTTTTCCTTTTTTTTCTCTTTTCCTTATTTTATTATTATTATTATTTTTACATTATTTTATTTTTTCCCTTTTTCTCATTTCTATGTACTTAAGGTACATATGATCAATATTAATTTTTATTCTACAATATTAGTTTAAATATATATACTTGCTGTTATTATTAATACGCACCCAAACAGCTTTAGACTATGGGAACCTGCCATTTATTGATAATTGTTGTGGGACTATGATTAATGTTTGTGTCTGATTCTAGGAACGAGATCAAAAAAGGAGCACAGAGATAACCTGGATAATGCCAAAAGAGCTCACAGGTCTAAAATCAAAAGACCAATCCAGGTAGGATTAATGCATTTCTAAGCCAATACTAAGGACTTGAACCTAGTGTGAGACTCGGGGTTGCGACACTTGACAGACGTTAAGATGTAGTCCTTCCCTGTATCCACACTCTTCGTGAAAGTACCTACAGACAAGTACCTAAGGTTGGCTACCGTCCTGGCTCCATACATCCCTGAGAAAGAAAGTAAAATCAGACGAGGGAATGACACTTCCCTAGATACTAAAAAAAGGAAATCTGGTCCTCTTTTTTCTCTCCTATACTATGGCAACTTCCTGTAGCCTTGGCTGCAAATGGGGAAGTAAAATTATGCTACATTCTGTCCTACAGACTTGTGGGATTAGAAATTACTTAACTGGACCCTAATACAGGGGCCTGTGGAAAAAAATTTTTTTATTCTTGCTTTCTAAAATTTTGTATACATAGATTTTTTTGAATTTTGATACTAATTTTGAATTCTTCTTTAATATAGATATGTATATATAAAGGGTTTATATTTTTCCCTTAATTTTTTCCCTTTTTCTTCTTTTGATTTTGAATTTTGATTTTATTTTCATATTGTTTTGTTTTTCTTTTGGATTAACTCACACTCTCCCACAACTAAAACTTGAATCCTCAGCTGGACTCAGTGTTTTTTCAACACTTTCTTCAGGGGGGATTGTATTTCATCAAATCCAAGATTTAAATTTTGTTCGAGATAAATCTTCAGAGAAGAAGCTTGCTAACTAACTGAATCCAGAGAATGAACTGTTTGCAGAAAGATATCTAAACCTTTTCACTACAGGAAGATCCAGAATGAACCTTGGGGTGTGGTTGATTGAACATTTTTGAATGTACACTCTTATGCCAAAGGGGACTGCCCCCTAATTGGCTTTTGTCAATGCGCCCAGCAAAACATTGGTTTGCTGTCCTTCTCTCTCCTCTATTTCCCCATATTTACAACTATTATAATTGTCCTCTTGGTGGAAAAAATTTGTATACACTTATAGTTAGAAATTTTTGGGGTGCAGTATGCTTATGTTTAGTGATCAATTGGGGAGACTAGTCTCCCAATCATCATCAGGGGGGATTGTGAATTTTAAAAGTCTCCATCTTGGTCTAGCACCCAAAAATTGTGCACACCCACCTACACGGGCATGCGCTAGTCAATGACTAATCAGAAATAACTATCTGCCCACCTGGGCTGTCCTAAGCCAAGCTAGAGCGAACCATTGGATTTGTGAGACACAGGAAGTGAGGTAGGGAACAGCCTCTGGAATTCACGGAACTTCCTGTGGGGAGAGCTAGAGGGGAGTTGGTGTTAGGAGCTTGGAGAGAGAGGACGCCCGCAGACAGCTTTCCTTCAGATCGGTCACGTGAGTTAAGGACTGATTCTTTCCACCTGGGCCTTTAGGCCTAAACTCCCTCTGCCTTGGTCAGAGGTTGAGTAGCCCCTTTTCCCTTTTCTCTTCTCTCCTTCTCTCCCTCTCCTTTTCCCTACTCCCGTTGTGATTAAACCTCCATAAACTCCATTCTGACTTGAGTGTTCATTTTAGGAATTTCATAAGTAAATTCCTTGGCGG
Source organism: Monodelphis domestica (assembly GCF_027887165.1). NCBI lineage: Eukaryota > Metazoa > Chordata > Mammalia > Didelphimorphia > Didelphidae > Monodelphis > Monodelphis domestica. The sequence goes on along the minus strand of NC_077227.1, from coordinate 236,389,210 downwards.
CCATTGTTCAATATTACATAAATCCTGTAGCCACATTTTAGCCATTACAATATTATAACCCTCTCCCAGAGACCTAAATTTCCCCATTACAATTTCTATACTCCTTTGTGGTCAGTTTCTCCGCGGATTTGGCACAGTCATTGAGCAAAAGTCTCATAATATTTAAATAACTAGTGGCAGGTTGCCATAGTCCAAAGCCTTTTGGGGGTATACTTTTATATGCTAGGTAAATGGCCATCTTAGGTTATGCTATTGAAAAAAGTAAAAATAGTTAAAAAAAAAAAACTTTTCAATACTAGTGAGGTGTTTCAAAGACAAAAAATGAGAAATTAACAGAAAAAATAAAATACTGTATGACACATCGGAAGAAAACAAAATATTAAAATTCTGTATATTTCACAATTTCAGAGATGAAATACAGAGGCTAGGGGGCAGCTGGGTGGCTCAGTGGTTTGAGAGTCAGGCCTAGAGATGGAAGGTCCTAGGTTCAAATCTGCCCTCAGACACTTCCCAGCTATATGACCCTGGGCAAGTCAATTAACCCCCATCGCCTAGCCCTAACCACAATTCTGCCTTGGAGCCAATACATTGTATTGACCCCAAGATGGAAAGTAAGGGTTTTAAATTTTAAAAAAAAATTAAAAAGGAAATATAGAGAATAGTTTTTAAAAAACTAAGATTCATTTCTTCTTTGACTTACCATGAACCACAGTGTGAGTGCAAATAAGGTAGATAAAACAATGGGAGTGCAAATAAGGTAGATAAAGCAATGTGAGTGCAAATAAGATAGATAAAGGAATAACGCATTCAAGAAAATACAAAAAAAAATTAGAAACGACACAAAATGTTGCAAAAGGCATATCAGGTCAATATAGGTCACTAATACAGATTTTCTTCTTTGAGGTAGTATATGTTTTGCCCTACAAGGCACTTTGTGCAAATACAAGGATCAGTCAAATAAAGTGCAACAAAAAAGTACAAATCCAGAAGTCCAATCACAAATAGTCAAATACAATCAGTGCAAGCAATTATTCATCATCAACACAAGGTATTCCTTTTACATGGCTACAATGAATCCAAGAGTCCCTCTCTCCAATTTTTATGCCTGTTGGTATAGTTAGTAGGACCTGGAATAGTCTGTCATAAGCAGGTTCAGTCGACCCAGTACATATGAAATTCTTTATGTACACACTGTCACCTGTGTTTAAATCATGTAGAGAGGAATCTACAGGACCTGCTTGAACAGCAGTTCAAGAGTCGTGGAGTTCTCACAATTTTGCTTGTAATTGTCTGATATATGTAACAATAGTTGTATCCCCTCCTAACAGTGAGGTATAGGCAGGGATAAATGGTTGTGCCTGAATAGTTGGATGTCCAAATTGCATATCAAATGTTGAGATGTGTAAATCACCTCTGAGTCAGCTTCTGAGATAAAATAGGGCCAGAGGTAGAATTTTGGGCTACTTTAAATGAGTCTCCATAAACAATTTGCCAATCATGGTTTTGAGTTCTTTATTCATTTGTTCAACTTGACCAGACCAGAGCTCTGGGAATGATATGGTGTATGAAATTTAGGAATTATCCCCAAACATGAATAAATTTGTGATAAGACCAAATCAGTAAAATGAGTTCCTTTATCTGAATCAATATGTGCTGGCAGGCCAAAATGAGGAATAATTTCTTTCAAAAGGATTTTAGCAACAAAAGTCTCTGTGGCATGAGCAGTAGGAAATGCTTCAGGCCACCTGGTCAGTTGATCTACTATGACCATACAAAATTTATACTGTCCAGCTTTTGGCATAGAGTTAATTTGTAGGTTCTCAAATGTCCACCAAAGGTTTTCCCTCAAAAGGCATGTTGATTAAATGCCTGGCAGGTAGGACAAGCTGTACATACTTTAGAGGCAATTATAGTTATTCAAGGTGCTATCCATACTCTTTTAACAGAGTCTACAATGCCTTGGGTGCCAAAATGATCATATTTATGAATGGAGTGACAAATCTGGTTATAGAAAGGTCTATGGAGCAGGGGTTTGCCATCTGATGATACCCATACTCCATTAATCTCTTTTACTTTAATTTTCTGCTTCCATTTTTCCATTTCCTTGTCCGTATATGAAAGGGATAGATCCAAATTATCAGTAATTGTAAGTGGCATAATTAATTTAGGACCTCTTAAAGTTTCCAGTTTTGTTGCCATATCTGCTTGGCTGTTTCCCCTGGAGACAGGGTCAGTGCTACCTGTATGTGCAGAGCAGTGAATGACAGATATAGCTTTGGGGAGCTAGATGTCAGAAAGAAGTTCAGTAATCAGGTTTGCATTAGCAATACATTTTCCAGATGATGCTAAGAATACCCTCTGAAACCATAGAATGACAACAGTGTGACATTTGCCAAAGGCATAGCGGGAATCTGTGTAAATTGTGACTCTTTTATCCTTTGCAATGATACAGGCATGTTTCAAAGCTGTGAGTTATTCACCCTGTGTGCTTATATTTGAGGGTAAGGAAGCTGACCACAGAGTATCAAATTCGATAATCACTACAGTTCCTGTATAACACACACCATCCCTCATAAGTGAAGAACCATCTATAAATAATATTAAATCCCTCATAAGTGAAGAACCATCTATAAATAATATTAAATCCAAATTATCCATATCAAGTAAATTATTACGAGGTTCATCAACAGTGGACACTAAAGATGTTCAATCATATAAAAGTGCTCCAGAAACTGGTAAATCAGGGAGCAAGGTTTCAGGATTAGAAACTCCACAGCATTTTAATGTGCTATGTTCATTTTTTAACAGGGTTATCTCAAACCTAGTAATCCTTTGATCAGTAAATGCCTGTGTCCACAAAAACACACTGTTTATGGACATATAAGGTAAATGATTTAATATAATTTGGTATGCCTACAGCAGGGGCAGACAGGGTAGCTTGTTTTAAATTTGAATGAGCTATTAGGTGTTCTGCTTCTAGTTAAGTGGTTCATGTACTGAGTTTTTTGTGAATTCTAAAAGGGGCTTAGTGATTTTCCCATAGCAAGGGATCCACTGCCGACAAAATCCTGTTGCTCCAAGAATTGCCCTCAATTATTTTGTTTTAGTGGCAGAAGTGCTTAATTTTTGGATATTTTCAATATGCTTAGGAGAAATTAAATGGGACCCAGCAGTTAAAATGAAACCTAAATATTGTACCCTGGGGAGACACCACTGAACTTTGTCTTTGGAGACCTTATGACCTTTCTTATGTAGCTCTAAGAGGTGTAAAAAATAGACTCGAATACAGGACTACAATCCCCATGAGCCTTTGCTCCACTTCCCCAGAATGCCTTGTAATCTCACCTGGGCCAAGATCGAGAAGATATTTAAGCAAAGGCTTTTGAAGGGCTCGGCCTTTTGGACTTCCGTTTTTGGGGCAGAGGCGTCTCTTCCATGATGTGAGGTTATTTTGTCTAGGCTTCTGGCCTAGGCACATGTTTCTTACTTGTATATTCTTAATCTTTAACCTTTAATAAACCTCTAAAAAAATATATATTCCTTGCAGAGAGAAACTAATTTCTACCTGCCTCAGTCTCCCCATCTCCCCTAAATTTTATTCTTTACAGTTATGGCGACCTAATGGGAAAAAGAACTTTCAGTCTTCTGATTTCTTTTCTGATCTTAAATTCAATTTTAATAGCTAGTACCTAGAAAGCGGCCCCGCCGCTTCCTGCCTGCAGCCTGCAGCCCTGATCATCCTCACCTGGTACCTGGTCCCGGCCTTGCCCACCCCCGCAGCCGCTCCTGCTCCTGGCCTCTCACCGGCCCGCTGCCTGCCTATTTCTGTGCCCCAGACCCAGGAGCCCGACCCAGCCGGCTCATCACCCAGATCCTTGGAGCAGATTGCTCAGGACTCATTGCGACCAGCTGGTAACAGTATTGGCCACGTGGGCGGAGGGGAGAGACCAGAGGGAAAGGAGATTTTCCCTTAGGCTAAGCCTCCACGTGGCTGGGGGTATTGGCCACAGGGGTATCAGAGAGGGGAAAGAGAGAAAAGACTAGAGAGAAGAAACAGACTTTTCAAACAGAAACCTAAAAAGCAATGGGCTGTTTAAAAGGATTTTTGACTCTTCTGGCAGTTTCATTGATTTTACCTGCCTGTCTGGGAGCAGACTCAGCCCAAAGATTCAACTTTAACTTTGGGGAGGAAAATGGGTGGCCCAGCGAACTGGAAGCCAGGCCCAGAGACGGGAGGTCTCTAGTTAAAATCTGGCCTCCGATGCTTCCCAGCTATGGGGCCCTGGACGGATCCCTTGAACGCCGTAGCCTAGCCTTTACTACTCTACCTTCGGACAATAGACATTTAAATGGATAATTAAAAACAAACAAACAAGAAAAAACAACCCAAGGAACTTTGAAGAGACTAAAGGCTCTAAGGCATTTCAGACTCCAATGGTTTATTAAAAAATCTATGTATTCTATTGCATTTTTTGTTTAAGGTTTAACTTTGTGATTTTAAGTTCATATATTACTGGACTCAATATTATTCTGTGAACTGAAGGTTGATTGAATTTATTTTGAATGTACTGAGTTTTGAAATTCTGTTGTTTTCCCCCTATAACTGTGTTGAACAAATATTGTTGTGAATAAGCCCATATATGAAAAAACAGCTTTTTTCTATTTTGCTGAGGATAGATGGACTTCAGAACTGGTTATAATTGTATTAACAACCTTTGGAATTTTAATGTGCTAAATACCTCAAATGATTTGATTTTAAGGGTTTTTAAATATGATTTTGGAATTTTTTTTTAACAGTCTGGTTATTTTTGCCCGCCCCTACCACGAGGTAAGGCCCATTCTAGTAGCTGAAGTGAAATGTATTTTATAACCCCCAACCTTCCCACATGTGAATGGAAGTTGGGCAGTTAATTTCAGGGCATTTGTACCCTTGGGAAAAGCCTCCAAGAACAAGGAGCACCCATTTATTTATGCTCTTCAGCTCACTATTTTACTTCTACCAGGATGATATATAGATTTCTTGATTATGTTCTAAACCCAAGATGAGTTTTACTTTGTTTTAAAATATGTTTAAATACCAAGGTTGAAAGATTGCTACGTTTGTAAAAATTGTGACAAATGTCCATCAATTCATAGGTTTTAAAAATGTCATACAGCAACTTATGTGAAATATGAAAGTGTGTTTGTTTGCTATTGTAATTAATTGGGCTATTGAGAATTTTGGGGATTTTGATATCTACATATTTGTACTACTGTATTTTTAAAGATGAAAAAATTGTTAACCTTGTTCAATTCATTTGCCTTCTACTCACAGTGATCATGGCCAGATACAAAGAGGAAATGGATCTCATTTTTTGGTGAGAAAGCCTTGCATTTTATATTTTCTTAACTGACACAGATTGTCAATGATTATAAGCTATATTTTTGAATTTTTTAAAACTCTTTTATTGTTATATTTTTCTTGCATGTGCAATATACTTTTTCAGTTTTTTAATTATTTTTTCTTTCCTTTTTATATTTGAAGCACATGTCACCAGTATTAAGATTTTCTTTAAACCTTTTGATTTTCAGTGCTACAAGTTTAAGATACATTTGCTAATGCATGCCCTAAAAAGCTTGTGACTATGAAAATTATGCCACTAATTATTTAAATAAATTATGGGACTTTGCTTAATGATTCTGTCTGATTCTAGGACAAGAGATACACACAAGAGCCATTTCATAGGGCCAAAGAAAGGCCAATCTAGGATGGATTGATGCACTTCTAGGCCAATACAAAGGTCTTGAACCTAGTGTGAAGACTCAAGGTTACTATGTTTAACATGTGTTAAGACATAGGATTTCCTTGTATCCACACTCACTCTGAAGATACTCAAAGATGAGTATCCCCAAAAACTTGGCTCCCGGAACCTTGGCTTATATACTCTGGTCCCCTTTTCTGCCTCTCATAGTGTGGTAACTTTCTGTAGTCCTGGCTACTGACTGGGTAAATGCATCATTGCTTAGATCATTTTGATTGGGCCCTGATTGAAGGACCTGTTATAGATTTATTTTTCTTCTACTTGGAATTTTTACACATAAGACTTTGATAGTCTATATTTTCATCCAGAAATTTTTCTTTTCTTTTGGATTTTCTGATATCTTTTTAATATCTCTTGCCAATTGATTCATATACCTCATACCTCAGCCATGCATCCCTAACTGATTCTGAATCTTTCAATCACCCACAACACGGGGGAATGTAAAAAAAAAAAATCATTATTTAAATTGCAAGTTTAAATTCCTTTTGAGAAGAATTTTAGGTAAAGAAGATGCTACCTCTCTGAATCCAGAACTGAACTGTTGGAGAAGCCACCATGAAGAAGCCTCCAGACCACAAGTTGCACAAAATTGAACTTTGGGTGTGGTTGATTGAACATTTATTTGTATGTATACTTTTATGCCAAAGGGGACTGCCCCCTAACGGCTTTTTGTCAATGTGTTCAGAAATTATTGGTTTTATTCTTTTTTCTCTTATCCTCACACTATTGTAATCTTTTAAGTTTATTATGTTTTTATGATCCTTTTGGGGAAAAATTAATTTTTCCACAAATGATCACACGGGGGGATGTAAAAAATAGACTCGAATACAGGACTACAATCCCCATGAGCCTTTGCTCCACTTCCCCAGAATGCCTTGTAATCTCACCTGGGCCGAGATCGAGAAGATATTTAAGCAAAGGCTTTTGAAGGGCTCGGCCTTTTGGACTTCCGTTTTTGGGGCAGAGGCGTCTCTTCCATGATGTGAGGTTATTTTGTCTAGGCTTCTGGCCTAGGCACATGTTTCTTACTTGTATATTCTTAATCTTTAACCTTTAATAAACCTCTAAAAAATATATATTCCTTGCAGAGAGAAACTAATTTCTACCTGCCTCAGTCTCCCCATCTCCCCTAAATTTTATTCTTTACAGAGGAGGTGCTTGCTATCCTCTTGGCATGCTTCAGCTTTTGGTGAAACCAAGAAAAAATTATCCATATACTGAATTAAATGGCAGTATTTAAATTTTATGGCATCTGTATCAGCAGTTAAGAATTATGTGAACAGGGTGGGACTGTCCACAAACTTGGGTCACATGAGCCCAGGTCTATGGGAGCCTTTGCAGTTGAAAGCAAAGATATTCCTGGAGTTCTCATGTATGGTTATAGAAAAGAAAGCTGAGCACAAGTCTACTACTATAAAAGTAGGTAGCTGTGGTAGGAATAAAAGAAATAATTTATGTTGGAAACTACAGGGTGACTCTTTATAATGTGATTGTTCACAGTTCTCAGATCTTGGACAAATCAATAGAGATGCTTGCCATTGGGTCCCAGTTTTGGCTTTTTAAAAGGCAGGCTGGGCATATTGTATTCAGATCTACAGGGAATTGTGATGCCTTGGTCAATCAGGGAATTTATTACTGGTGTAATGCAATCATTTGCCTCTTTCAAAAGAGGGTGCTCAGGAATGGAAGGTGCTGGGCTAGATTTTATTTTAATCTGTATAGGGATAGCTGGTTTAAGTAGACCAACATCAGAAGATAATGTGGCACAGAGGGACTTGGGTATATCAGTTGGAATCTCAAAAATAGGAATCTCCTTCGTTTCATGTGCATTTGAAAGAAGTAAAGGAGCTAAAGTTAAGAATTCCTCAGGCAGTTCCAGTGTCATAGAGCCATCTGAAGAACAAGTTATTATGGCCCTAAGCTTGCATAAAAGGTCTCTTCCCAGCAAATTTATAGGGGATCCAGGCATTAAGAGACAAGAGTATTCCACACTAAGGGGTCCTATGGATACTAGTCTAGGGGAAAGTTTGGGAACCTTTAGGGGTGTCCCTGATACCCCCATGACATTAATTGAGCCAATGGAACTGCAATCTGAAATAGGTGTATTATGCAATAAAGACCAGGAAGCTCCAGTGTCCAAAAGACAATCATAATAGATGTTACTGACCTTTACATAATGCTCATCAGTATTGGGGGATCAGTGGATAAGGACCATAGACAGTAAGACATCAGGGCCTGGAAAATCAAAGGTTATCTCCTCTCATTCTTGTGCCCCAACACCCCTGACCTGTACACTTTCATAATCTTTGGGTAGTTCTTTGGGATCTTCCCTGAGGGGAAGTAGCACCCAGGATAGCGTGGGGGAAAGCTCCACTCAAAATATATTTCTGTGGGGTCATTTGGTATGAGTTTTCAGTTACCTGATTTATGTCCCTAGGATTATTGTTATTAGTTTTAAAGTTATGATTTCTGAAATTACCATTGGAATTATTATTTCTATAACTGTTTCCTTTATAATTTTTCCAGTGGATATTGTTTCTTACTGCCTGGAACAAAGTCCTACATCCCTTAATTATGTGACCCTTCCTCTGACAGAATTGGCAGGTAGAGGACTGATAGATTCTTAGAGAAGGGCTAGTGTCATTGGTTGAGCATCATGCCCTTTGTCTTGTTTATCAAACCTATGCTTTATAGATTTGATTTCTTTTTTCAAGGTTTCTATGACATTATTAGCTTCTTCCTGTTTTTCATTTGGGCCTTTAAAGACATAAGCAGCAGTGTTCCTCAACTCTTCAAGGTCCATCTGAAGCCACTGTGGGCAATGCGTCTTAAAATAACCATAGATCACCCTGCAAGAGCTGTTGACAAAATGTCTCTTGATTTGCTTAATATGTCTTTAGAAATATCTAGTTCTAGGTACCAACCCCTAAGCTCAATGAGTTTATCCAAGAATTGTGAGGGTGTCTCATCATCTGATTGTCTCAGGTTTTCAAATTTTGACCATGCTTCTGTATTCTCGGAGCATTCTCCCATAGTTGTTATAATGGCCTCCATACAATGATTTAATTGCAACTTGTCCTTGGGACTGTTTATAATCCCATGCAGGATCCTAAGCAGGCCAGTGTGCTACACCTTGCCCCCGGACCTTGTTAACATGAGAGATGATCTTATCTTTCTCACTTTCTATTAGAAAAGCATTGAGCAAATTTTCAACATCCTTATATGATGGGTCATATTGATAAAAAGATATCAGCCATTTTCTTAGTTACCACAAGAGGTTCTCATTCAAAACGAAGTATATTATATTTCAGTTCTCTAACTTCTTGGGGAGTGAAAGGTATTTGGTGTCGTAGGGTCACCACATCCCCATTGTGTTTCCTTAAGGGGAAAAGGAATTCATAGGAATCATTCAATGGCTTTGGTCCCTCAGAATTTGACTGTGGTGATACCAAGGCAACATGGGTGGTAGCAGGTACTGTAGCAGGACAAGATTTATTTGGGGCTGGGACTGGTTGTGGGGTGGGAGAAGGGACAGTAGAGGATGGAGGATTAGAATAACGATCAGGGGAGGCCAGATTAGCCAGGAGCTGCAGAGCATTAGAGAGATGTTGCAGGGTACGAGAGAATGATCTCTACCTAATGTATATGAGAGGGGTGTCTCATCTCCATTTTGGGAGAAATAGGATTGTCCTCTATTTGTGGTTCAGGAACAGGTTCTCAAAATTCAGAGTTGTTTTGGATGGGATCAGTATTTTTCATTAGATCATGTAATTGTTTGAAATTTTTTGGTTGAATTTTCCTGTTGGCCTACATTTCTCCTTCAATCTCTCATTCAGTAGCATTTTTTGCCTTAATATTGAAGATCAGAAAAATAAAATTTCCTAGGAGTACAAGGAGAAGGAGGGAATTCAGAACCGTACATGCTTCTAATTGGGCAAAAAGTAGAAGGCTGGTAGTATTTATGCTGCTTAGCATTTTGATAAAAAGAAAAAAATAATGTATACTTTTAATGATTTATTTTTAATTATTATTATAAGAGATGGGGGTAGGGTAAGGTGAGGGTATTTAGCTTACTTTATTTTGTTATTATTTTTATGATCTTATTGGATTTTTATTCATTAAAGAAAGGGAAACTTATTTATTTAGGAAAAAGGAAAAAATAAAAGAGGATCAAGAAGAAGAAGGGAAAAAGCAGGAAAAAAATCAGAGCTCAAGATTGACCTCTAGTGGCCAAGAGGCAACACTACAATCTGGAAGGGTTAGGGGCATGGTTAGGGGTGGGTTTCAGGGTAAGGTATGTAGTTAGGTACTGCCAGAAACCAAAATGGAGTATATGACTACAAAATTGGGCAGGGTCTGAGAAGAAATAAGATTGGTTTGGTAAAGCAAGGAGGGGGCTAGGGTTGTTGAAAGAGGTCCAAGACCCTCCCTGTCAAGGCAAAAAGCCTGGTAGAGGCTAATAGGCAAGCAGGTGCCCAGAGAGGTAAAGGGACTTCTCTTCTGTGCTGGGCTGGGTGAAAGGAAAGTTTATACTAACCATCTAGAACAGGATAAGTTTGGCAGAAGCAGCAGAAAGCTCAGGGCTGTGGCAGTTGCAGGAGAGGCCAAGCCAGGCATGACTAGGTTTCAGCAGCTGCAGGAGGCAGTAGAAGCATCGGGATAGGCCCCAGCTACCACAGCTGAGGTAGCAGTTCGAGGAACTGGGGGCAGAGTGAGACTGCTGCTTAGCTGGGGTTTGGCCAAGCTGCAGCAAGGGAGCAATTTCTCTACTGTGGTGGAGGCATGGAGAGAGAAAGGACTTGTAAGCCAAGATGTGGGAAATGGGCTGGGGACCTGAGAAGAAGGTTCCAAATGGAATGTTCCCAGGAGTTGGCAGTTGAGCCTGACTGAAGGGGAAGAATCTGAGAACTGATCCCAGTTAGCTTCTGTCCATGGGTGAAGGACCCTTGTAGGGCTGGCTTGGCTTTGGGCTTTCTGATCAAGGGGAAACCTCTGCTCTCTCTGAGATTTGACTAACCAAGAGTTGAAGGAAAGCCAAGCTGAAGGAGACTTTTCTTGGTGGCTTTGTGAAAAAGAAAGATTTTAAACAGTTGTCCTCCATCCATCTCTCTGTCTCTCTGTCACAGTTTGTGACAAGATTGATTATTTCCATAACCCTCCTAAATTCTCCTTGTAGTTTAGGGAAACCCTCATCCCTCTTACCTCAGTTTCACATCCTGTTATCACAATAAACCCCTTACCTGAGAAAGAAAATGAGAGTATTTTATAGTCCACTCAATGGGGAGGGAAGAAGCCAAAAGGTTTCCAGAAGTGGGCAATTAAGGGAGGGAGAGGGAGTGAGGGAGGAAAAGGAATGAGGAGGTTAGGAAATATATTGATCCACTAGTCATCAGTAGGGATCAGTAGGCAAACCACAGAATATTCCCCTTTAGCAGTATCCCCTATGGCTCCATATCTCTCTATCTCTGTAGTACCTTTATCTCCATTGAAAACTAAGAAATCCCCAGGTGTCTGAAATCAGCAGCAGTTCTCTAGTCTCAAGCCAGAATATAGTCAGTCACTGCAGCAACAAGAAATAGTTTCACACATATTAACAATTTCTATTTCACTACCAAGTTCCTCAATTTAAGGCAGCTGGGCCAGTAGGTGAGCAACCAGTAGGCTGGAGTGGAAAATACTCACAGTTGTCAAAGGCTCAGAAGGCAGAAGGAGAGCAAGAGGAAGGAATAAGCCACAGCTGGGCAGCTGGAGCTGAGGTTTGAAAACTCCCAGCAGAAGAGCAGCTTTTGGTTGCAGTTTTCAAACACAGGGTTTGGGCAAGCTGGTGTTTTAATGCTGATTGCTAACAGCTGCTAGAAGCAGCTGGGCTCTGGTAGTGGTGAAAGTGAGCTTGGCTGCAGCCAGGGCAGAAACTGCCAGCTTAAAAAAAAAAAAAACCTCTGAGTTCTAAAGTCCCTTCTTAGAGTCGTCAGAATGTAAAGATTGAAATTAATATTCAATACTCCAAATTTCATTTTAATACTATTTATTATAATCCACTTAGCGCAAAGAGCAAGCAAAAAAAAAAAGAGCAGGAAAAAAAATACTGCTTCCTTCTCCTTGCTGATACAAGCCAGAGATCCACATGGGTGGAAATGGAAATTCAAAACCCCAATCCACTTAAGAAGATGCACAAACAGGAAAAGGGAAAGGTGATTGTGGGAAATATAATCTCTAGGGTTCAAGATTCTAAATCAATGCATTTCCTCTAGCATATAGTATTGGTAATTATGGCCCAGTTATTTAACCTCTCAGTACATTAGGCCTGACATGTCAAATACTAAATAATATGAAATAACCAAACCAGATTAAAATGTAATGGAGTATATTTTTTAAAAGAAAGAAAACTGCTGTGTGACCCTGGGCAAGTCACTTGACCCCCATTGCCTACCCTTACCACTCTTCTGCCTTGGAGCCAATACACAGTATTGACTCCAAGACGGAAAGTAAGGGTTTAAATAAAAAAAAGAAAGAAAGAAAACTACAATAAAACACTTAATATTATATTTTAAAATTAAGTCTACAGGTATGAATTCTTATGTACAGTTCATTGGCACCTGTTTGAGTTTAAGTATAATATTAGGCAATTCTTTGAGATTCATAAGTTATGGAGAACATGCTAATGTACTTTGGTATAGGGAGTTTCCTTATGGCATTACCTGTAACAATGAAATCCCCAATCTTATTTCTCTATTGCTTTCCCTCCTCTTCCATTCTCAAACGTAATATGCTTATTTTAATTAAATAACTTGGTATTGTCTTAATTCATGCTTTTTGCAACATTTTCCTTTAATCTTAAAAAAAGTCCAAAGAATGAAGTATTTTAGGAAAAGCTCTTATTATTCAAATGATTAATCAAATAATTAAACAAATAATTAAAATAATTAATTCAAATAATTAATTAGTTATTGGAGATGAAGTCAATAGCAGAGGTTGAAAAATAGGATCCTATATTACTGGGTATTTCACAAACCTGTGTTGTTGTTGTTGTTTTTTAATAAATGATGATGAATAACCAAACAATAATAGTAACAACAAAAAACAATAACTATAAAAAAGAATAATGGCAACAGCAACAATCACAACAATCAACAAACATAACAATCAACATCAGCACCACCAAAAATGACAATGCATACACATTAGAAGGTTTCCTTTTTGGGGCTGAGGGGAAGAGCATTATACTAAATTATAAACTCTTTTATTGACTTTGTGGGTATTTAACAATAGGAAAGTGCTTGAGTAGAGTGAATTCTTAATAAAACTGACTCGAATAAATGTTTGCTTATGAATGAATTGAAGCAATTTTTAAGTTAGCCTCTAGTGAATTGTTATTGACAGTTTTAACAATCAAATTAAATTCATTAATGATTTTAATGATTAGTATGATCAAACTGGAATGTTTCCAATGAATGGATATTACCAGAGACACTGTAGATCATTTTAGTTTTGCAATAGCAGCAATTGTTCAACTCAGAATCTGTCTATAAAGGAACTTTAATGGATTATAGAAAAGAAACACTGACATTCACAGTGACTGAATTAAAGTTATTCTGAGCACATGAGTTTTTCTTTCATATTCTTCATGCCAGTATATCCACTCTCTTTCATGAATAATGAGTCCAATGGTGAAACAATGTGACCAAAGTTTCTTGGTATCCCTTATTTCTGCATTTGTTTTAATACTTAAGTACTAGTGATATTAGTATTTATTTTACCTTATTCAATGCGTGGCTTTGTTTAAGATCTAAAAGTGTCATGATTGTGAGTGGTTATTTTGTGTAAATGGAGGCAACTAGGACATAGTGAGTAAGCGAGTATATACATGCCTTGAGGAAAAGGTATGAAATGACAAAGGATAGGTAGCCATGAACATGTTATATTGTAACTAATTACTCTGTGTCAGAATAACAGCTTTTTCTAGAACTCTGAACAAACCTAGAGGATAGCTCAGACAAATTAATTGTCAAGGCAGATATAACAATATTATTTCAGATGCTGATTTATGACTCAGACAAGAGGACTGGCAATTTTTTACACTAAAATGTAGGTACAGCATTCCATTTTTTTTGCCTAAGGCAGGAAATAAGGCAAAATTTTTACTCTTCATTTTGACAATTTGTTCATGTATACATAGCCATAATAGAGGTCACACAACTTTGTGCCCCATTTAAAAAAAATAATTACTTGCAATTACCACCATTTGCTATTGAAGAAATAAGTGAGTTAAATATACATATTAATTTCTTTTTTCATCTCCTTTTATATTTTAAATGATTTTGGAATATATTTTAACTTAATGTTCATTTTCCTAAAAACTGTCAAATATATTCAATTAAAAGCAGTTATTTTGCTGCAAAGTATGTTCGTGAAAAATGTGTTATCAGTCAAAATGATGAAATTTGAAATTGACCTTCTATAAAACATACCATTTCTCCACTGCCAGGAACTTAATGCTAAACTTCTGTTTATGTTTATATATATATATATATATATATATATATATATATATATATATATATATATAAACTATTTATATGCTTGTCAATTTATTGTTCATCAGGATTAGTGCAATAGATACACTACAGTAACGAAATGGAGTACATAATTTAGAGGGAAGCGAAAAGAAAACTCAGAGTAGAAGGCTGTTGAGTAACAGTAAAGTTCACTTCATTCTGTCCATATCTTTGTTGCTATCATCTCTTATCCTCTTTCCAGCAGTAGCTACAACCTTACCTAGTGTGCAGAGCCTGGAATGACCACTGGAATGACCTTTGGAGCAGCTGCCTCAGCTCTGAAGACCCCCAACTGACCCACAACCAGGGACTGAAGGAGGGAACACCAAAGAGTCTAGAGGAACTAGACCCTAAAGACAGGACCTCAAATCTTGCTGCCTATAAAAGAGGAAAGTTGGGAGCCCCAGAAATGCAGACTGGATGCCTACTATATCCAGAACCATTGAAGTAGGAAAGAAATAGTAAGGAAGAAACTTGCACTGGTGAGAATGATTATGTAAGGACTGGATACCAGCTCTTTAAGATGCTTAACACAAAGGCACACAGAGGCACAAGACTTGTAGACAATACACCCACAGATCACAGCAAGGGGTACACTATGCCATAATATCACAGAGCTTTAAGTCCATCAATGGCTTCATACAATCCATAGTAAAAACATAATGGCAATAACTAGGGAATGACACAAATACAAAATATGGAATATACATCAAATAGTTGAAAAACATCACTAGCATATTGCTAAACGTGTCCATTCACTTGCCAGCTTCCATTGTAAAATTGTTATAAAGAACAATATTATTACATTGTAACTTGTACATACAACAAAGAAAACAAACAAAAATAAATTTAAAATTTTAAAAGCAGTTTTTCCCAAGATGGCTGCTGAGGGTCTGTGTTACAACTTCACTAACCCCCTTGAGCGAGCCAAGCCCTTAGAATTCTATTTTAAAAAATTCTATACAAGAAACAGACTCTTCAACCTAGCTGGCTCAGCCAAACTGTTATGTTAGGATTTGGGATGAGGAAAGAGCAAGAGGAAACATATAAATAAATTCTGATTTATTGTTTGGGAAGGGTAGGAAGGAATAAGGGTTTAGGAATAAACTCATACTTAACTTAAATGTTAATATCTATAACTAACTAAACTATATTACTAAGCTAAACATTAACTTCCCAATATCCGAATCTCACACCAGGAGTCCAATTCAAATAGACATCCAAGTAGGTCCAGAGATCTTCTCACTGATGCTGCCAGCAGCCAGATGCAAAACCTCTTTTTTCTCTGCTGGTCACAGAAAATCCTCTTCAAGCCTTAGGTCCTTCTAGGAGAGCAGACTCTGAGATGAAGCAACCCTTGGGCATAGAATTTTCCCAGATTCCAAGGCTCAGGCTCCCATGTGACCCTTAGTCACATGCTACTGTCAATCATTCTCTAAGGTTTGCATCTCTCAGTTTTTGCAACAGTTTTTGCAAACCTTTCATTCTTTATCACAGTAAGGACTGGGGTCCTATCACCTTTGGTAAGTCTCAGAACAGTGGTGTACCTTGTTGTTACCACAGGAGGAGGCTGACTGCTTGCAGTTGCAGTGGCAGAACCATCCAGGGCTCTGGTTGGAGCATGTGAGGTCAATCACAGCCTAGGGCTTTAATAGGATACCTGGGGATTATATCAGATCATAGCCTACAAAAACTGGAATAACTACATATGTATGACCTATGAATAAAACAAACAAACAAAAATTCTGAAACCTAAGATAACATCCCTAAGAACCATAGAAATCCTGAGACTCCAGAAAAAAAGTCAATAATTAAGACTATTCGCCTGGCTGCTAATTTTTTTTTAAGTTAAAGAAAAATAAACAAGCAAACAAAGGAGAAAGAACTAAACTATTAATAGCTATTATGGGGACAGAGGAAAAACTCAGCTCAGAAGTCAGTTAAGTAAAAACACCTACTTCCAAAACAGCAAAGAAACACAGTAAATTGCTACAAGCTCAAAAAATTTCTGTAAAAACTTTTAAAAGACCTCAAAAACCAAATGATAAAGATTAAGGAAAAGATAGAAAAAAATTAATAGCAATGAAAAAATCAAAAAAAATTATGAAATTAAGATCAATATGATAGAGAAACTCATGGAAGAAAATGATTTATTAAGAACTAGAATTGGACAAGAGAAAGCTAATGAAAATTTAACAAAGTTAAAATCCAAAGAATGAAAGGATAGAAGAGAATATGAAATATCTTATCACAAAAACTTACTTAGAATATAATTAAAGGTGAAACAATATAAAAACATCTGGACTCTCAGAAAGTTATGATAAAAAAAAAGAGTTTAGGTACCATTCTCCAAGAATGATCAAGGAAAACTGCTTAGAAATTCTAGAATTAATAGGGTAAAATGGAAATTGAAAGAATTCACTGATCACTACCTCAATAAGTTCCAAAGATGAAAGTACACAGCAATATCATTGCCAAATTCCATAGTTTCAATGTTAAGAAGAAAATAATACAAGGAACAAGATAAAAAATAAAACAATAAATACTGTGGCACTATAGACAGAATAACATAGGACTTAGCAATGATAATATTAAAAGAATCAGGATATAGAACATAATATTTCATAAAGCAAAAGTTTACAACCAAGAAAAACAAACCAGCAAACCTGAATATAATGATATAAGGTAAAAATGGATACTTTAATAAACTAAAAGAGTTTCAAATATTCCTGGAGGTAAAACCCAGAACTCAGCAGAAAAGTTTGCCTATAAGAAAACACATAAAGGTAATGATGAAAGATTAATCATGAGACCCCAAAAAGCAAATTGGTTGATCCCTTTAAGGGTAAATGTCATTTATGGCACCTGGGAATGGCATCAATGACTGGGTACTTTGAAAATAATATGGGCATGGACAGAAAACTTAAGATTTGATGGAATAAACTGAGATGGTAGTGGAGTAGATCAGGAAGAGGTAGGGTGGAATTACTATCTCATATGGAGGAGGAATGAGTGGAGGAACTGCCATGGAAAAGGGGAGATATAGAATAAAGACAGAACAAAGTCTACAATTAGAGAAACTAAGAGAATGAAGGGTGGCTTAAGAAAAAAGATGCCAAGGAGATAAGAAAAGGGAGGGATACCTAGAAAGGAGTATACATCAAGAGGTGGGAGGATAAGGGCAGAGGGACTCTTAGGACAAAATAGAAGAGGGATCTTTTGAATCAAACTCATATCAAGAATTAAGAGTGCACAATTAAGAAGATAAGGAAGGGATTTTTTGAAAGGTGGAGAGAAGTAGAAATAGAATGTAAGAGGGAAGAGACAAGGGAGGGAAATTTGGAAAGCTAGACCAACTCTGAACTAGGAAAGGATTAAGGAGTATTTTTGGTTAGGGAGTAAATTGGAAAGTTATAGGTCAAATAAAATTAGGAGGATATGGCAGAAAAAAAGAAACAAGAAGGCAAACAGTGAGGAGGAACAGAGTAGATGGAAATGCATAGCTAATAACTATAACACTGAGTATAATGGGATGAATTCTTCCATAGGAAAAAAAAATGAGTAGCAGAAAGGTTAAAGCAAAACAAAACAAGACCTGACAATGTTTACAAGATTCAGGTTGAAAATGAGAGTGACACTGCTGGACTTACTTTGGTAATGAAAGGAAGGCGATGCCTTCCTCAACAGTATTCCAAAGATAAGATGTGTCCCAATTGCATATTATATAGGTTTTTGTTTGGGGTGGGAGGCTCAGTTTGTTGTTATTCTTTAGATTTGCATTTGTCTTCATTGTGCATATTTTTCTTAATACTGCTTGCTTCATCCTACTTCATTTCTTATATTCATCTTTTAAATTCCTCATGTTATTTCTTACCAAACAATAAAACCTAAGTACATCACACACCATTTATTTATTCATTTCCTAGTTGGTGTGTATTTACTTGTTTTTAGTTATTTGCTAACATAAAAGTGTTTAATAATAAAAGTAATTCAGATTTTTTTAATGTGACCTTTATTTCTGTTTTTGACTCAACTTTATAGTGGCATATATGAACAGCTACGTGATATGGTAGATAGAACTCTGTAGATTGAGTTAATTACAAATCAAGCATCAATCAGTTATAATCATTATGATCCTAGACAAGTCACTTTACTTCTCTCTTGGATTCAATATATGTAAAATGGATCAGATAATAATAGCACCTACTTCTAAAGTTACTTAGAATAAAATGAGATACTATAAATGCTTTGCAAACTATATACATACATGCTAGTTAGGATGATGATGATGATGATGATGATGATGATGATGATGATGATGATGATGATGATGATGATGATAATGCATAGCAATAGGCTTTTTGGGACAAAAGTTATAGATGTTTTTAACAAAAAACATTTTATCATTTTATCATCCTTCCAAATTGCTTCCCAAAATGGTTATGGCAATTCACAGTTCAATACTAATTAGATAATGTACCTATCTTACCATCATCCCTCTAACACTGACTTTTGATCTATTATCTTTTTCAGTTTTCTCAGTGTTGGGTGAAATCTCAAATATTTTTTTTTAATTTTCATTTCGTTCATTAATAGTATTATGGAACAGTCTTTCATGTAATTGTTAATAGCCTGTAATTCATCTTTTAAAACTGTTTATATCCTGTGTTTCTATTGGGAAATGATTTTTGGATTTATAACATATTTGTGTTGATTACTTACATAGCTTTGCTATATGACCCTTGGGAATATTTATTTTTTTCAAGAGATAATTTCCTTGTTATAATAGCTGAAAAGCTAAGGATTTCCAATTTCATATTATCAAAATGATCTAATTTATATCTTGTGATCTCTATCATTTAAGAGTTTTCTCCTAATTATAGTTGTAAAATAAACCTCCATTATTTTATGCTTTGACATTGTTATATGTAAAGTGTAAAGATGAACTTAAATGAACCTACTGTAACATATAATGTAAAATAACTAAATTTGTTGATTTCCCCCAAGAACTTTTTATCTAATAGAAACTTTGTCACCAAGTAGTTTGTGCTTTCCAATTTACTCAACCCTAGATTGTTGAACTAAAATAGTTCTGATTCTTGCTTATCTAATCTTTTTCACTATATTGAGTTGATTTGTGGAATTCTACTTTATAATATGATTTCAAGTACAGAAATTTTGTTTCTACTACACACTGCTTTTTTAGCAGTTCTCTCTAGAATCTAGGAATATGTCAAATGATAATGGAACATGGGAGAGTATTTGTTTTATTTATTGGGAAAGATCCTTAGCACTTCTTTATTGTAAGACTCAATTTCATCATGCTGGGGTCCAAGACCAGAACCAACTCTGGAGGAATTAAAGATGAACACCAGCAGAGTTTCTGTTTGCTTTTACCTTAGGAAAGAAAGCTATATGGTCTTACCCTCTAGCTAGTTTAGTATTTCTCTCATTTTTCAATTCCCTTCCTATTGACTTCCTTTTCCTTTATATATTTTGAGGGGAAAAAAAGGATTGGCTATCTTTTTTGGGTAGTGTGGGTATACAGGGTGTCACTTCCAGAGAGGACTGATCAGAACCCTTACAGATGGTCCCTGATGCATAGATATGGCTGCCAGGTTGCTTATGTATGATGCTATGCTTGGTTTAGAGTAAAGAAGTGAGTAACTTATGAATTTCAGTTTTTTGATGTTATTTCAAGAGGTTTTTTTAATACCTTGCTTTCTGTCTTATTATCTGCTGTGCATACTGTTTTAATAACTCTCTAACTGGCATATAATTCCTTCCTCCATTTTCCCACATCATTTTTAAGTTGGAGAGACTTTCAGAAATCAGTTACTCCCCAAATTTGTTGATCACAAGATCTAAAGAAATGATCTTAAAGTGACATTTTAATTTGTCTTTTATCAGTCAACAATGACCCAATTCATATGGTATTATCAATCAAATATATGAATGTCTATATTTAGTAAAATATTGTTAGAAACTGGAATGAGGGAAGGACAAAAAGAACAAGCATAAATCTTATTTCCTGTCCTCAAAGAGTTTGTGTTATGGTTGGGAGATAGAAATGTTTTCATGAAAAGATTGGTAACAGTTTTTAACCCTTTGCTGAGAAAATTGTAGTGGGGAGTCCCATTATCTTCACAACATGAAGATTGGGGTTATTGCCCAGGGATTATGGATTTAGGAAAACTGAAGAGTAATAGTCAATATCCAAAATAAAGACCATATAAACAAATATTATCTCCCCAGGTAATATCCTAGCATCTTTAGGACAATAATTATTTCATTTTTTTCCCAGAGTCTAGCATAACATGGGTGATTAATGAATAATTGTTGGTTGATGATTTCAGTTTTACTACTTTCTACTAAATGAATTTCTCAATTATTTTGTCAGTTATATCCATAGTTTGGCATATAAGGGCAGGAAGTCCACAGTCTGAATATTACTTTTTTCAGTCTACTTTGTTCCATAATTATATTCCAGGTTCTTATTAAACATAGGTTTATCCCTCAATATGAGCCCTCCTCTTTTTCTGTAGATGTTCTCAATGGCTCCCATGGGTTCAATTGCTATTTCTATATGGACTGTTCCGAAATAGTTATATCCTAAAACTTTCTTCTGAAATCCAGTCCTCAATTACCAACCTCTATTACACATCTCATGAATGTCCTATAGACATTTCAAAATCAAAATGCTCAGCTAACACCTCATACCTATCAGACTGGCTAATATATTTTTTTAAATATATTTTATTTGATCATTTCCAAGCATTATTCGTTAAAGACATAGATCATTTTCTTTTCCTCCCCCCCACCCCCCATAGCCGACGCGTAAGTCCACTGGGCATTAGATGTTTTCTTGATTTGAACCCATTGCTTTGTTGATAGTATTTGCATTAGAGTGTTCATTTAAAGTCTATCCTCTGTCATGTCCCCTCAACCTCTGTATTCAGGCAGTTGCTTTTTCTCGGTGTTTCCACTCCCATAGTTTATCCTTTGCTTATGAATGGTGTTTTTTTTCTCCTGGATCCCTGAAAGTTGTTCAGGGACATTACACCGCCCCTAATGGAGAAGTCCATTACGTTCGATTATACCACAGTGTATTAGTCTCTGTGTACAATGTTCTCCTGGTTCTGCTCCTCTCGCTCTGCATCACTTCCTGGAGGTTGTTCCAGTCTCCATGGAACTTCTCCACTTTATTATTCCTTTGAGCACAATAGTATTCCATCACCAACATATACCACTGTTTGTTCAGCCATTCCCCAATTGATGGGCATCCCCTCGTTTTCCAGTTTTGGGCCACCACAAAGAGCGCAGCTATGAATATTTTTGTACAAGTCTTTGTGTCCATTATCTCTTTGGGGTACAGACCCAGCAGTGCTATGGCTGGGTCAAAGGGTAGATATTCTTTTGTCGCCCTTTGGGCATAGTTCCAAATTGCCCTCCAGAATGGTTGGATCAGTTCACAACTCCACCAGCAATGAATTAATGTCCCTACTTTGCCACATCCCCTCCAGCATTCATTACTTTCCTTTGCTGTTATGTTAGCCAATCTGCTAGGTGTGAGGTGATACCTCAGAGTTGTTTTGATTTGCATCTCTCTGATTATAAGAGATGTAGAACACTTCTTCATGTGCTTGTTAATAGTTTTGATTTCTTTATCTGAGAACTGCCTATCCATTTCCCTTGCCCATTTATCAATTGGAGAATGGCTTGATTTTTTGTACAATTGATTTAGCTCATTATAAATATGAGTAATTAAACCTTTGTCAGAGGTTTCTATGAAGATTTTTTCCCAATTTGTTGTTTCCCTTCTGATTTTAGTTATATTGGTTTTGTTTGTACAAAAGCTTTTTAGTTTGATGTAGTCAAAATTATTTATTTTACATTTTGTGATTCTTTCTATATCTTGCTTGGTTTTAAAGCCTTTCCCCTCCCAAAGGTCTGACATGTATACTATTCTGTGTTTACCCAATTTACTTATGGTTTCCTTCTTTATGTTTAAGTCACTCACCCATTTTGAATTTATCTTGGTGTAGGGTGTGAGGTGTTGATCTATTCCTAGTCTCTCCCACACTGTCTTCCAATTTTCCCAGCAGTTTTTATCGAATAGTGGATTTTTGTCCCAAAAGCTGGGATCTTTGGGTTTATCGTATACTGTCTTGCTGAGGTCGCTTTCCCCCAGTCTATTCCACTGATCTTCCTTTCTGTTTCTTAGCCAGTACCAAATTGTTTTGATGACTGCTGCTTTGTAATATAGTTTGAGGTCTGGGACTGCAAGGCCCCCATCATATGTGTTTTTTTTCATTATTTCCCTGGATATCCTTGATCTTTTGTTCTTCCAAATGAACTTTGTTATGGTTTTTTCTAAATCAGTGAAGAAGTATTTTGGTAGTTCAATGGGTATGGCACTAAATAGATAAATAAGTTTGGGTAGGATGGTCATTTTTATTATATTGGCTCGTCCTATCCATGAGCAGTTAATGTTTTTCCAATTGTTCAAGTCTAGTTTTAGTTGTGTGGCGAGTGTTTTGTAGTTGTGTTCATATAGTTCCTGTGTTTGTCTTGGGAGATAGATTCCTAGGTATTTTATTTTGTCTAAGGTGATTTTGAATGGGATTTCTCTTTCTAGTTCTTGCTGCTGAGCTGTGTTGGAGATATATAGAAAAGCTGATGATTTATGTGGGTTTATTTTGTATCCTGCAACTTTGCTAAAGTTGTTGATTATTTCAATTAGCTTTTTGGTTGAATCTCTAGGATTCTTTAAGTAGACCATCATGTCATCCGCAAAGAGTGATAACTTGGTCTCCTCCTTACCTATTCTGATGCCTTCAATTTCTTTATCTTCTCTAATTGCTACTGCTAGTGTTTCTAGTACAATGTCAAATAGTAGAGGTGATAATGGGCATCCTTGTTTCACTCCTGATCTTATTGGGAATGCATCTAGTATATCCCCATTGCAGATGATATTAGCTGTTGGTTTTAGATATATACTGTTTATTATTTTTAGGAATGACCCTTCTATTCCTATGCTTTCTAGTGTTTTTAATAGGAATGGGTGTTGTATTTTATCAAAGGCTTTTTCTGCATCTATTGAGATAATCATGTGGTTCTTGCTAGTTTGCTTGTTGATGTGGTCAATTATGTGGATGGTTTTCCTAATGTTGAACCAGCCCTGCATCCCTGGTATGAATCCTACTTGATCATGGTGAATGATCCTTCTGATCACTTGCTGGAGTCTTTTTGCTAGTATCCTATTTAAAATTTTTGCATCTATATTCATTAGGGAGATTGGTCTATAGTTTTCTTTCTTTGTTTTTGACCTGCCTGGTTTTGGAATCAGTACCATGTTTGTGTCGTAAAAGGAGTTTGGTAGAACTCCCTCTTTGCTTATTATGTCAAATAGTTTGTATAGTATTGGGGTTAACTGTTCTCTGAATGTTTGATAGAATTCACAGGTGAATCCATCAGGCCCTGGGGATTTTTTCTTAGGAAGTTCTTTGATGGCTTGATGGATTTCAATTTCTGATATGGGATTATTTAAGAATTCTATTTCCTCTTCTGTTAGTCTAGGCAGTTTGTATTTTTGTATATATTCATCCATTTCTCCTAAATTGGTGTATTTATTGCCATATAATTGGGCAAAGTAATTTCTAATGATTGCCTTAATTTCCTCCTCATTGGAGGTGCTGTCCCCCTTTTCATCTTTAATGCTGTGAATTTGCTTTTCTTCCTTCCTTTTTTTAATTAGATTGACCAGTACTTTGTCTATTTTGTTTGTTTTTTCAAAGTACCAGCTTCTTGTCTTATTTATTAAATCAATAGTTCTATCACTTTCGATTTTATTAATTTCTCCCTTAATTTTTAGGATTTCAAATTTGGTTTTCTGCTGGGGGTTTTTAATTTGATCGCTTTCGAGTTTTTTCAATTGCATTTCCAATTGATTGATCTCTGCTCTCCCTTGTTTGTTAATATGAGCTTTCAGGGATATGAATTTGCCTCTGATTACCGCTTTGGCTGCATCCCAAAAGGTTTGAAAGGATGTTTCGCCATTGTCATTTTCCTTGATGAAATTATTAATTGTTTCTATGATTTCTTCTTTAGCTAAACGGTTTTGGAGTATCATATTGTTTAATTTCCAATTGGTTTTAGATTTGGTTTTCCATGTACCATTACTAATCATTATTTTTATTGCCTTGTGATCTGAGAAGGCTGCATTCATTATTTCTGCTTTTTTGCATTTGTGTGCTATGTTTCTGTGACCTAATGTATGGTCAATTTTTGTGAATGTGCCATGTGGTGCTGAGAAGAAGGTGTATTCCTTTTTATCCCTATTTATTTTTCTCCATATGTCTATTAATTCTAATTTTTCTAAGATTTCATTCACTTCTTTTACCTCTTTCTTATTTATTTTTTGATTTGATTTATCTAAATTTGATAATGGTTGGTTTAAGTCTCCCACTAGTATGGTTTTATTGTCTATTTCTTCCTTCAATTCTCCTAGTTTCTCCATTAGAAATTTGGGTGCTATATTATTTGGTGCATACATGTTGATTAATGATATTTCCTCATTGTCTAGAGTCCCTTTTAACAAAATATAATTACCTTCCCTATCCCTTTTGATCAGGTCTATTTTTGCATTGGCTTTATCAGATATCATGATTACCACTCCTGCCTTCTTTCTATCAGTTGAAGCCCAGAAGGTCTTACTCCATCCTTTAATTCTGACCTTGTGGGTGTCAACCCGCCTCATGTGTGTTTCTTGAAGACAACATATGGTAGGGTTTTGGATTCTAATCCATTCTGCTATTCGTCTACGTTTTATGGGTGAGTTCATCCCATTCACGTTCAAAGTTATGATTGTCATTTGTGGACTCCCTGGCATTTTGATTGCCTTCCTTAATTCTAACCTTTTCTTCTTCGGCTCTACCTTTTAGTCCAGTGATTTACTTTGAATCAGTCCCCCTTGTCCCCTCCCTTGATGTTTCCCTTTTTAGTCCCTCCCTTTTTGTTCCCTCCCCCTCCCCCCTCTCTTTCCCTCCCTTTTTGTTCTCCCTCTCCCCCTCCCCCCCTTGGTTTTCCCTTCTCCTTACCCTTGTTGGGCAAGATAGAATTCAAGATCCCAATGGATCTGGATGTTTTTCCTTCTCAGAGTTGATTTCCCTGAGATTAAGGTTTAAGTAAACCCCCCCCCCCTCTCTTCCTCTCCTTCTTATAGGAGTTTTCTTCCCCTCCCCTTCCCCTGTGAATCTTTGTGTGAGAACCATTATTCTATTTGGTCTTTCTTTACCCCCTATTTATACATTACATTTTCCCCACATATTAGTATACATAGGTTGATATAAATGTAGTCCTTATAGAAGAGAGTTTGAGTAAAAGAAGATAACATTTTTCCCCTTTCCTTAATATTTACCTTTTCAGGTATTCCTTGCTCTTTGATTTTCGGTATCAAACTTTCCACAGAGCTCTGGTCTTTTCTTTGCAAAAAGTTGGAAGTCTTCTATTTTGTTGAATGCCCATACTTTCCCTTGGAAGTATATAGTCAGTTTTGCTGGGTAGCTGATTCTTGGTTGGAGACCCAGCTCTCTTGCCTTTCTGAAGATCATGTTCCATGCCTTACGATCATTCAGCGTAGAACTTGCAAGGTCTTGTGTGACCCTGATTGGCATTCCTTTATATCTAAATTGTCTTTTTCTGGCTTCCTGTAGGATTTTTTCTTTTGTTTGATAGCTTTGGAATTTGGCAATTACATTCCTGGGAGTTGTCTTTTGGGGGTTTAGTGTAGAAGGTGTTCTGTGAGCTCTGTCAGTGGATGTATTGCCCCCTTGTTCTAGAATCTCTGGGCAATTTTCTTTGATTATATCTTGTATCACCATGTCCAGTTTGGTGTTTATTTCTGGCTTTTCTGGGAGTCCAATTATTCTTAAATTTTCTCTTCTCCCCCTGTTTTCCAGATCTATCACCTTGTCGGTGAGATATTTTATGTTCTCTTCTAATTTCTTGGTGTTTTGGCTTTGCTTTATTAGTTCTTGCTTTAAAGCCTGGTTTTCTTTTACAGTTTGGTCAAACTGGTTTTGTAGATGCGTGAATTTCTTTTGCATCATTTCCCACTTTTCCTCCCAGAGGGCTTCCATCTTTTTGGTCCTTTCTGATTCAAATTTTTCATGGGTTTGTGGAGAGTTTCTATTTCCTTTGGAAGATTTTGGAGAATTTTCTTGTATATCTTCTTCTATCTGCTCTGTATTTTGTATTTTGGCTCCATAGAATGTGTCCAGAGTCGCCCCTTTCTTCTTATTTTTCTTGGTATTTTGGGGCTTCTGTGCTTCTGTGGAGTTTGTCATCTCTGAACGTGGAGGATTGGCTTTTCTTGTCTTTGTCTGGTGATCAGAGGCTTTAGTCCTGGGCAGATGTTGGTTCTATGAGCGTTCCCTGGGTTAAACTGAATATGCCTCACTGGAACTGGAATGGAAGGGTTGGACCACGAGGCCACACTCTCCCCCTGGCTCGATTTCCGGAAGTTGCCTTCAGAATCCCTGGCCGTGAGGCTGTTTCGTCGGCCTGCGGGGGGATGGGCTGCCGCTTCCCCAAGCTCCGAGAGCACAGACTTTCACTGAGACTTGGATAGCAGGATCCAGCCCGTGAGGCTGTCTTGCCCGCCCTGAGGGTTGCTGTTGTTTTGACCAGCTCTCTGCAGTGGAGGCCCCAGGCAGTAACTTTCACCCGGACCAACAGGCTCTTTGCAGCGGAGGCCCCAGGCAGTAACTTTCACCCGGACTGGGACTTGGGTAGAAGACCCTGAGGGTTGTTGTTCCTCAGACCCTGCTCTCTCCAGACTGGCTAATATTACAAAAATGAAAAATTATAAGTTTTGAAAGGGATGTGGAAAAATTGAGACACTAATAACTATTAGTAGAGCTGTGAATTGACACATCCATTCTGGGGAGCAATCTAGAACCATGTCAATATGGCCATCAAACTGTATACTCTTTGAACCATCAATACCACTACTAGGTCTGCATCTCAAAGATATTAATGATCAGGGAAAAGAAAATATCTAAAGAAAAATATTTATAGCAGTTCTTTTTGTGCAAATAAAGAATTATCAACCTAAGGGATGCCAATCAATTGGGGATTGACTGAACAAATTGTGGTATATGGTAGTAATGGAATATTGTTGTGCCATAAGAAATGATAAGCAAGATGATCACCAAAAACAACTTGGAAATTCTTATATTAAGTAATGCAAAGTGAGATAAGCAGAACCAGCAGAAATGTTGTCCACAGTAACAATACTGCATGATGATCAACTTGAATGACTTAAATATTATCAATAAGGCAAGAATCCAGGACAACTTCAAGGACTTTTGGGGCAAAAAGAATGTCTAATGTCATAGAAGGAACATATGGAGGCCAAATGCAGATTGGAGCATATAATTCTTCACTTTATTTCTGAATTTTTATCTAGTGTAAACAATATATCTTGCTTTACAACAAGGCAAAAATGGAAATATCTTTGTATGATAATATATGTACAGTCTATATCATATTACTTGCCTTTTGCAGAGAGAGGTAGAGTTCAAGGGAGGAAGACGATGTGATTTGCAAAATGTCAGAAAACAAATATTGAAAATTGAATCAACATGTAATGTAGAAAAAATAATAATTTTTAAAAACCAAACATGCCTAAAATAGAATTCATTACATTTCTGCCAAAATTCAGTTCTCCTCTAAAATTTCATCTTTCAAGTGATATTATCAGTCTTTTTAATTAAGGTCACAATAATTCAGTGATTCTTGACTCCATTTTTGCTCTTTCAATACTTTATATGCAAATAAATAATTAAATCATATTGACAGTAACCACAGCATTTCTCAAACCCATCCTCATCTTTCTTTTTTTCTCATACAGCCTCTCCCTAGTCCAGGTACTGATTATCCTTCTCCTAATAATTAACTTCGGTTTCTTTACTTAATTTCTTTTTTAACGTATCCTCTACAAAGTTTATGATTTGATTTTACTAAAAATTGCTATTGATCATTTTACATCCTACTCAATGGATCTCTATTGATAAAATACAAAATTTGCATTTTATATACTTTTGACCACTTTTTAACACTTTACAGAACCTTGGAACTGACAAGAATAAACAAAGAAAGGGATAATATGAAGTAGAGATAAAATCAGGGTAAAGATTTAGGATGTGATTATAAATACCTGAATAGGTCTATTACAAAGGTGGGTTAGTGTGCTTATGCAAGAGAGAGAAAATAAATTATATTCCCTGAACATAGATACAGAAGATACTGAAGATGAGGTGAAAGAAATAAAAGGAATTTTTAGACATCATGAGAATTTAGATCTTATAATTTTCTGAGACCAAGGAAGAAAAAATAGTTGAGGACATTAAAGAATTTATAAGAGTGGAGAAGATGGAGGAATTCATATAGAATAGCCTCAATAAAGAATTACCTCAAAAAAGGTAATTAATTTAGATCTAACTATATTTGTATTATTAATATATTTATAATTGATCACTACTGGATTACTCATTTGAACTCCATATTAAATGAGCTATTTGGTTAACTGGACCTCCAAGATGTCAAGTAAAACAGAGAAAAACTATATATTTATAAGATAGGATATAAAATCAGATCTTCTTCTTTGGGACTTCAAAACTTTATAGTTTAATTGGTATTAAAATAATTATTCTCTATACCAAAACATATAATTAAATGAAAGTTCTATCCATGTTGTCTCTTGCCTCTGACTAGAAGAGACATTTTTAAAATTATCTGACTATAACTGACATTTTAATAATAATCATCATAGTTTATCTTCATTCTGATTTTTTATTATAGTAGTAAATATTTTCTCATTTACTTCATTCTACCTAAATTCATAAAAATCTTCCTTTTTAAAATTTTTTTGTATTATTTTTGATGCATAGCAATGTTATTAAATTTATATGCCATAGTTTGTTCAGACATAGCAAAATTCAGTGACTATAAATTTAATTCTCAATTCTTTGCTAATGCTATGAATAATTTTCTAAATACTAGAACTTTGTTCCTTGTCTTTGATCTTCTGGAGATTAAACTAAGTAGTAGTATATCAGCATCAAAGGGAAAAAAAATTACACATTTTCTAAAATGACTAAATCAGTTTACAACTGCAAAAAGTGTATTAGTGTGCTTGTCTTCCCACAGTTTTACAAATATTGCACATTTCTGTTTTTTTTTTTCATTATATTTGCTAGTTTGCTTGGTAGAAGGTGAAACCTTAGAGATATTTCAATTTTTCTTGTTATCAGTGATTTCTAGGCCTAATTTATAAACTGGTTTTATATACATCATCTATACTAAATGGCATTCACCCAAGAAATTTTAGGAACTCAAGGATGAAATTCAAGGAATTGTCAACCAAAATGCATAACCAATCATTACAAATAGCCATTATGCCAGAGGCCTGGTGGATTACCACAGTGATTGTTATACATTAAAAGGGCTTCAAAGAATTGCAATCTTGTGAGTTTCACTTCCATTAATGGTAAGCTGGTTAATGGATAGAATCATTAGATTCTTAATTCCTGATAAGGTCAAATGCAATAGAATATCTTTATAAAAATATTAAATCTAACTGGTTAGTGTTCTTTGAAGAGATAAATATTTAGAGTAAATTGTTGTAGCTAAATTATTTGGATTGTAAAAAAAAGTCTTTGACAAGCTTTCAGAGCAGAATATATATTTAAGGGATCAATTCATTTGTTTTCTTACATGAATTTTTTTGTTAGTAAGATAGCATTATGAATTTCAAAACTACTTTACCCTATTCAGACCATTCTTTAGAAGATCAGATTTAGCTATTTCCTAATCAATAACAATAGAGATACTTGGAATAACAGAATCAGTTCTTGGAAACTACATCCTCCACCCTACTCAGTGTAACAAGATTAGGAAGGGCTACAGCAAACTCCACATTTAATTATTTGAGAATATGGCCTTCAACAGACATGTGCAAAAAAGGACAGACCTCTGGGTGGTCCTAAATCAAGTTTGATTTAGGCACATGTGAGATGCAGGAAAGGAGGTAGAGAACAGCCTCTGGAGTTCTCAGGACTTCCTGTGAGGAGGGCTAGAGGGCAGTTCAATCTTGGAGCTTGAGCATGGAGGAGCCCCGCAGACACCTTTCTTTCAAACCGGTCATAGGAGTAATAAGGACTGATCCCTTTCTCTGCCTTGGCTCTCCAAGGCCTTAATGCCCACTTTGGCTCAGCCTGAGCCAGAATGGTTCTGAGTTAAACTTCTTTCCTTCTCTCCCTCTTTCCTTCTCTCCTTTTTTCCTCCTCTCTCTCTCTTTTTCTCCCACTCTCTCTCCCTCTAATATTTTCTTCCTCCTGTTGTAATTAAAACACCAAAAAAATTTTGGCAGCTGACATGGATATTTTATTATTTGGGATTTCCCTTGGCGACTATTGAAATTTAGATTTTTTTCAGCCTCAAATATAATTTTAATTGTTACAGCATAGAACACTCTGAGAAACTATCCATTAAAGTATATACTCTATTTAGTTCAACAAAATAAACGAACAAATAAGTAATTCTGTTATTAGATATCACATCTAATTTTTTTGTCATTTATTGTTTACTGTAAAGGAAATTTTGAGATACTGTGTATAGCTAAATTGGAGTTTGTCAATCATTTAGTAATCTTACATTTATAGGCATAAGAGATATGCCAGACATTATTAAGCACTCTGGATGCAAGAAAGATAAAACAAACAATAAAGTCTTCACTCTCAAGAAGCTCATGGTCTCATGGGAGAAACAACATGAAAACAACTATATCCAATAAGATATCCAATAAGGGGAGGAAAAGAACATGTAACCATGGGAAAATATTCTAATTCAATTAATTAAATTAAAAATAAATAAATGAAAAGGTAGAACTTTACCTAAGGTTTGAATGAAGTCAGGAAAGTGTGACAGAGGCTGGCACTAGAGAAAAAGTGCCAAGCTGAAGAGTATGTGAAATTGATCACCTCAACGGGGGAGGAGCCTGAGGAGTAGAGTCCTTAGAAGAGAAGACTCTGAATGGAGAGAGCAGAGAGACCCTCAGTAGGGAGAGGTGGATAAAGACTTTCTCCTGAGGGTTACCCACTTTTCTTGCTGGTGCCTGGAAATCTATCCCCCCCCAACACTTCCCAATTAAAGAGACATTCTGAGACTTCTGGGTAAACATGGCTGCAATCTAGATGCAACTTGTTTCCTCTCCCCGGCACCGAACGAAATAGACTACCTCAAAAGATCATAAAAATCACCTTTGGAACAACTGAGGTACTCTCTAGTATCCCCACAGAAACGAAGGTACATGGGGTTAGAACATTTCCACACTATAAGGAGGAGGAAAAGCTTGCACAAAAACGTGAACTGAGCCGCCACTCCACCCCCCACTAACCCCCCCCACCAAACCAGAGTAACCTATCAGAGCGCTCACCGGGACAGTGAGTGAGTGAGGAGCATCTCTGTCTGGGGGGGCACTCCAGGGTCCTTGGGATCTAAAGACTGCAAGGAAATGACCTCTCAGGATGGTTTCATGGGAGAATCCTGCGCTGATCACAGGGGGCTGCGGAGCTGAACTATGGGGTGGTTGCGCTGAGCACCTGGGCGGAGCTAAACACCTGGGGGGGCGGAGCTGAACACTTGGGCGGGCCGCGCTGAATACCTGGGCTGTTGGGCTGAGCACAGGGGCTCCTGCTCTAAGAAACCTCGGACTCTGGGAAGAACTAGTCTGAGGCAACCTAAATTCACAGAAAACCCGCCCATATCACCCAGACCCCAGAACAAAAAGGTAAGTGGAATAAAACAACCAAAGGGATGAATCACACGGCCCAAAATCAAGCCTCCAAGAAGAAAGGGGGGGAAAAAGTGACTACTGAAAACTTTTATGGTGGGAGTACCCACGGAAAAGAAGAGAATGAGGATGAAATCCAAACAAAATCAGAACATGCCGCCCAAAATGGAAACTATCCACAAGCTCTGGAAGATCTCAAACTGGAGCTTACCCAAAAGATGGAAACCTTTTGAAAAAAAAATGGGAGAAAGAGATCAGCAGTCTGATAGACAAGACTTCACAATTGGAGAAAGAGCTGGAACCATCTAATAGAAGGGGAGACAAAGCTGAAAAGCAAAACCAGTCCCTAATGACCAGAATTAAGCAACTGGAAGACAGTGAGCATGCCCAAAAGATGGAAACCTTTTGGAAGAAAAATGTGAGAAAGAGATCAGCACTCTGATAGACAAGACGTCACAATTGGAGAAAGAGCTGGAAGCATCTAATAGAAGGACAGACAAAGCTGAAAAGCAAAACCAGTCCCTAACGACCAGAATTAAGCAAATGGAAGATAGTGAGACTATAAAACTGCAAGAATCAATAAAGCAAAGACAAAAAAATTAATGAATTAGAAGAAAACATAAAATATCTCACTGAAAAGGTCACATACTTAGAAAACAGAGGAAGAAGAAACAACCTCAGAATTATTGGTCTCCCCGAAAAACTAGA
Source organism: Monodelphis domestica (assembly GCF_027887165.1). Taxonomy (NCBI): domain Eukaryota; kingdom Metazoa; phylum Chordata; class Mammalia; order Didelphimorphia; family Didelphidae; genus Monodelphis; species Monodelphis domestica. Next base: position 236,356,289 of record NC_077227.1, on the reverse strand, counting down.
GATAAACAAAAACATTGATGTTATTCTACAGGAGATTATAGAAGACAATTGCCTGCATGTTCTGGAGCAAGGGGGTAAATTGAAATAGAAAGGGTTCATAGAACACTCTCTATACTAAATCCCCAAGAGACAACCCCAGGAAAGTAATCACCAAATTCAAGAGCTTCCAAGAAAAGGAGAAATTCCTACAAGAAGCCAAGAAGAGGAGCTTCTTGTAATAGCTTCAGGTACAGGGGGGGCACCCATAAGGATCACACAGGACTTAGCAGCTAACACACTAAGAAACCACAAAGAATGGAACACAATATTTAGAAAGGCAAGAGATCTGGGTCTCCAACCAAGAATCAACTACCCAGCAAAACTGACTATATACTTCCAGGGGAAAGTATGGGCATTCAACAAAAGAGAAGATTTCCAAGCATTTGCTAAGAAAAGACCAGAACTTAGTGAAAAATTTGATATCCGATCACCAAAAGCAAGCGAAAAATGAAATGGTAAATATGAAAGAAAGGGAAAAGGAGATAAATCTTATCTTTTTCTTTAAGTCAAACTCTCTTCTATAAGGACTACATTTACATCAAATTATATATATTAATATGTGGGGAAAATATATTGTGTAACTCTCAAAAATTGTATACATCAGAAGAGTTGTTAGAAGAATCATGCATAGGGAAAGATTGGGGCATCAAGAAGATTTGGTGAAAGGGGGAGACAAAGAAAGAAAAAGGGAGGGAGGGAATCATCGATAAAACTAAGATTTACTTCAAGAAATAGGGGGGAACAAAATAGAATAATCTTTCCCATACAAAGATACACATGGGAAAGGGAGGGGAAGAACTCTCATATGAGGATAGGAAGAGAGCATGAAGTGGAATTACTTAAACCTTACTCTCAGTGAAATCAAATCTGAGAGGGAAGAACATCTAGATCCAGTGGGATCCTGAATTCTATCTTATTGAACAGGGTAAGAAAGAAAAAAAAATCAAGGAAGGGGGGGGAGGGAGTTTAAAAAGGGAGGGAAGGAGAGAGGGGAGGGGAAGGGAGCATAAAAAGGGAGGGGCTAGAAAGGGAAGCATCTCAAGGGAGGGGACTAGGGGGACTGACCTAAAGTAAATCACTGGTTCAAAAGGATATAGCTAAAGAATAAAGGTCAGAACAAGGGGAAGATATCAAAATGCCAGGGAATCCACAAGTGACAATCATAACTTTGATCATGAATGGGATGAACTCACTAATAAAACGTAGACAAATAGCAGATTGGATTAGAACCCCAAACCCTACCATTTGTTGTCTTCCAGAAACACATATGAGTTGGGTTGATAATCAAAAGGTTAGAATTAAAGGATGGAGTAAGACCTTTTGGGCCTGTGACAAGGAAATAACTTTTAAACACTGATATATATTAATTATTAATTAATTAATAATTAATTAAGACTGATATATATAAATTTCTGGGGAGAGCCCCAGAAAATGGTAGGTAACAGTCCTCTGAGTCGTGCAAGTCATCAGCAATCCTGGGTGGAGACTGAATCAGTTGTAAGAGAGAGTTTTCATAGTTCCCAACCCACAGATAATCATACCACCTTGGGTGGCTTGAAACTTATAGAAACCCAAAATTAGAGGTAAGAGTATCAGTAATGAAAAACTGAAATTTAAGAGAGTGATCTTCCTATTGTGACAAGGAAACCACTTTAAAAGACTGATATATATTAATTTAAGGTCACCAAGGAATTCAGCTATGTAATTCCTAAATGAAAACTCAAGTCAGCAGTCAAAATTTTATAGAGTTTAATTACAAAACAGGAGGAAGAAAGGAATTAGAGAGAGAGAGAGAGAGAGAGAGAGGGAGAGAGAAAGCGGAGAGAAGGGAATAGGGCTTAAATACCCCTTCTGTTTAGGCTGGGCCAAAAGGCCCAAGCCCTTAGATAGCTGAGGCAAAGAAAGGAGATCAGTCCCTATTACTCACGTGACCAAAATGGACAAACAGTCTCAAGGGCCTCCACCTCCAGTTTCCTTCAGAGCCAACCCTCAAAGCACCACCTCTCAGAGCAGAAACCTCTCCAACCAACCACCCTCAGTCCTCAGACCCCTCTATCTTTAAGGAAACCATCCAAGTTCCCTCCCCTCAGTTCTCACACCTACCAATCACTGTCCATGTCTTCCCTGTGCCAGTGGTGGCTCTAGCTTAACCCAGGACCACCCAGAGGTCTGTGGCTTTGCACATGTCTGTTGAAGGTCATATTCTCAATAATTAAATCTTGATCCTTTGCTGCAGCCCTTCCTAAATCCTATTAGGACTGAGTGGGCTTGAAATTGTATTTTCCAAGACCTGGTTCTGTCATTCCAAGTATCTCTATTGTATCAATTCTAAAATTAATCATGACTCAAAGAAATTCCTGTTCTATGCTTAAGCATAGGTCAAAGCCCTTTCCATTGTTCAGCAAAAGGTTTCTGTCCTAAAGTAATCTTAAGAAGGGAGGAGGAAGAACCTCCCATGTCAATGGGGTTCACATTCCAATAGAGTTCCCACTATCAATAGGAAATTTTCCAAGTATGAAATTTCCCAATGGTGAAATTTCCAACATTTATAAGTCTAAGAAATTTTAAGTTTTACAATCCCCCCTGATGATCATTGGGAGACTAGTCTCCCCATTGATCATTTAACATAATCATTTTGTAGTCCTAAATTCACTTCTAACTAAAGATATACACAATATTCAATTTTCTAAGAGAAGTTAGAATAGTGAGAGAGGAAATAGAAAAGAAAAGAAAGCAAAACCAATGTTTGCTAGGCGCATTGACAGAAAGCCAAATTAGGGGCAGTCCCTTTTGGCATAAATGTGTACAGTTACAATAAATGTTCAATCAAAAGTTCAGTCCAATCAATCACATCCAAAGTTCATTCTTGATCTTCTTGATGAAGTGTAGGTTTTCGACATCTTTCTGCAACAGTTCATTCTCTGGATAAAAAAGTTTCAAGCTTCTTTCTTGAAGATCTTTTCTCGAACAAAATCAAAATCTTTGAATTTTTTATAACAGTAAAATTTTAAACAAAAGTCTTGGACTTTTATAAAAATAAAATCTCAAACAAAAAAAAAATCAAAAATTCTTAGATTTTAAATTAAAATACAATCCCCCCTGAAGTAAGTATTTAAAAAAAAATATAAAGTTTAGCTCAGAATGCAATGTTCAGTTATGGGGGTGTATGTGTCAATTATCAAAAGAATAGAAAAATAATCAAAAACATAAGAAAAATTCAAAATAGACCTTGTATAGGTCCAGTTTAAAGTAATTTCTATCCCACAAGTATGTAGGACAGAATGCAGTAATATTTCACATAGCTATTTGTAGCCAAGACTACAGGAAGTTGCCATAATATAAGAAGAAAAGAATTAGAATTCTATTTTGATGGGGAACTGTCATTCCCTTGTCTGATTTTTCCTCAGGGATATAGGGAGCCAGCATGATAGTCAAGCTTTGTACTTGTTTGAGTACTTCGAAAAGAGTGTAGATACAAGGAAGTCCTACGACGTAAACATAAGTTAAGCGTCGCAACCTCGAATCTCACTTTAATATTTCTTGTGTGCTCTATTGGCACTATTCAGGTTTAGTCTGTGCTCCTTGTTTTTATCCCTTTTCCTGGAATCAGACACAAACATTAATCATAGTCCTATAATATTTTATCAATAAATGGCAGGTTCCCATATTTTAAAGCTTTTAGGCATATATTGATATTATAGCAAGAGTATATATATTAACTTGTATTACTACAGGGAAAAATAATATTAGTATTAATTATGTGTACCTTCAGTACAAAAAAAATCAAATATTATGATCAAAAAAGAAAAGAAATAAGAAAAAATAAGAAAAAAATCAGTAATTCAATATATTCTTGAAAAAAAAAACAACATCCATTTGTCTATGGATTATTATCTCCAATTCTTATGATAAGATAGAGTCACAATTCATATGATAGGATAGAGTCAATCAGTCTCAGCAGAAGATGCTTTCTTCACAAGTGAGCAGTGAATCCAAGAGTCTCTTTCTCCAATCTTTATAGATGTTGGAGTAGTTAATAATATTTGGAATGGTCCTTCCCATGAAGGTTGAGTTGCTCCAGTTCGCTTGAAATTCTTGATATAAACTTTATCTCCTGGGTTCAGGTCATGCAGAGAAAAGTCTAATGGTCCAGCTTGTACTGCAGCTCCAGATTCATGAAGTTCACCTAGTTTGTGTTGTAACTCCTGTATATAGGAAGCAATAGTAATATCTCCCCCTAATAGCGATGTATAAGCCGGGGAGAAAGGCTTAGTCTGTATAGGTGGATGTCCAAAAAACATCTCAAATGGTGAAATATGTAAGTCTCCTCTAGGCCTGCTTCTAAGATAAAATAGGGCCAGAGGGAGAATTTCAGGCTATTTTAAATGGGTCTCAGTGCATAATTTGCCAATCATAGTCTTAAGTTCTTTATTCATCTTTCCTAGTATTTGGAGAGGAGAAAAAAAAACTGAAAAAGGTTAATTAATATCAACAAAATCAATACAATCTAAGAAGAATCATCATTATATTAGGAAGTTCCTTGGGCACCCTCCTGAAGGGCACCTCTCTGAGGTTCATTAGCACCTCGAGCATGTTTTGGACGAGCGCCATTTCTCATATATTGTTGTTGTTCATTATCATTATAATTTTCTTCAATTTGAGCATTGTCATTAATTTCCCAATTCCTATTTCTATAATTCTGGTTTCTAAAGTTCTTATTTCTATATTCATTATAGTTATTTCCATAGTCATTATTATAATTTCTAGAATTCTGGTTTCTATAACCATTATCATAATTTCTATAGTTATTATTCCTAAAACTATTATTAAACTGTGTATTCCTTCCAAACATCTTAAGAAAGGTTCTACATTCCATCGTTTTGTGGCCCTTCTTCTCACAGAAGTGGCAAGTAATGGATTGATAATTGGATTTCTGGAGAGGGGCAATTGTCGTTGGTTCATTATCATGCCCACTTTCTAATTTAGTCATCCTATCTATTAAATATCTCATTTTTTTCTTCATTTCCTCCATGTCATCTTTTTTTCTAACTCCTTTTCCTTGTTTCCCTTTAAAACATATATAGCTGTTTTTCGCAATTCTTCAAGGTCCATATCTGACCATCTTGGGCATTGTGTTCTAAAATAATTCTTAATTGCTTTGTAAGAATTATTAACAAAGATTCTTCTAACTTGTCTTAAACTACTCTCTTTAGTTAAGTCCCAATCTAAGTATCTGTCCCCAAACTCGATAATTCTATCCATAAATCTGGAGGGTATTTCTTCACCCTTTTGCTTAATTTTTCCCAGTTCCATCCACTTATCTGTACTGTCTGCACATTCCTTCATAGCCGTGAGGATGGCCTCTCTACAACGGTATAGTTGTAGATAATCCTCAGGATTGTTATAGTCCCATTCGGGATCCTGAGATGGCCAATGTGCTGCATTACGCCCCCGGGTTTTGTTGACATGAGCAATTATTTTATTTTTTTCACATTCACTTAAAAAAGCCTATAGTAAGTTCTCAACGTCCTTGTAAGACGGATTATACTGAAAAAATATGTCTCCCATCTTTTTTGTTACTAGAAAAGGATCTTGTTCATATGTGGGGATATTTCGTGTAAATTCATTTATTTCTTGGGGAGTAAACGGTATCCTATGTCTTAAAGTCACCATATCCCCATTCCGTCCTATTTCAGGTACTTCTCTTAGAGGAAACAGGCCTCTAGTTGAATTTTGTGCCTGTGGGTCAGTTTGACAAGGACAGGTTTCTCTAGGAGGACAAGACCTCCTTTGCGTTGGAATTTGGTTTTCTGTAGGAGAGGGAACATGAGAAACTGGGATTGCAGGGGAAGGGTTTTGGGGATTAAATTCAGTCAAGATTTGCACTGCACGAGAGAAGCAGTCTGTTAACAGGGCTATAGGGAAGGTGTTTTCCATCTCTATTTCAGGGAAGGAAATTTCCTCATTCAAAGGTTCAGAAACAGGTCTGTTTCTGGTAGAGTGGTTGTTTGCCAATTGATCCTGTAAGAAACTTTTTAGATCTTCTAATTGGGCTTGCATTTTATCCTCAATTTTTCCTATTTTATCCTCCATATTTCCCATTTTATCCTCAATATTTCCTATTTTATTCTCAATATTTCCTATTTTATCCTCAATTTTTTTTCTATTTTATCCTCAATATTTCCTATTTTATCCTCAATTTTTTCTATTTTATCCTCAATTTTTTCTATTTTATCCTCAATATTTTCTATTTTATCCTCAATATTTTCTATTTTATCCTCATTTTGTTTTATTTTATCCTCATTTTTTTATTTTATCATCTCTAAATATAGTATTGAGGAGTACAAAAATGACAATACCTATTAATATAAAAATTTGGAGGTATCCTGCATTCCTCAATGCCTCTACTTCTTCAGCTGCCATATAATTGTCAAAGAATGTAGTACTCATTTTTTTTATATATATTTTGTAATTTCACAAAACACGTGGGGAGCAGGGCAAAGCCACAAACTTTCCACAATGTTGTTTTTTTTTTCCTAATCCAGGAAGTTGTTCCTTAAGGGAAAGGATATTTAGAAACAGCTCTTCCAGCCAGGAGTTTAGAGTCCTGTTGCTGAGATTTAACATAGCTGTTTTCTGTCTATCAGAGTCACACAGCTGGGAAGTATCTGAGGTCCGATTTGAACCCAGGACCTTCTGTCTCTAGGCCTGGCTCTCAATCCGCTGAGCTACCTAGCTGTCCCTTAAGATTAAAGGGAAGAAAAAGAAAAAACTGCTGATTCCAATTTAACTTAAGGAGAAAAGAGAAGAGAAAAAAAGTTTTTTATACTCACATGTTCTAGCAGCTATGTCTTTAAGCCAAGTTTTTTTTTGTTTTTTTTTTAAGGGACTAAGTGGTGAGACGTATAGTAAAAAGTCAAGGAATTTCAGAAGTTTATTGAGAGGATTCTTTAGACTCCCATGTGGTCAGCCACAATGTGACAAGGAAATAACTTTTAAAGACTGATATATATTAATTTAAGGTCGCCAAGGAATTCAGCTATGTAATTCCTAAATGAAAACTCAAGTCAGCCGTCAACCTTTTATGGAGTTTTAATTACAAACAGGAGGAAGAAAGGAATTAGAGATAGAGAGATAGATGTAGAGAGAAAGGGGAGAGAAGGGAATAGGGCTTAAATACCCCTTCTGTTTAGGCTGGGCCAAAAGGCCCAAGCCCTTAGATAGCTGGGGCAAAGAAAGGAGATCAGTCCCTATTACTCATATGACCAAAATGGAGAAACAGTCTCAGAGCCCCCACCTTCAGCTTCCTTCAGAGCAAGCTTCTCAGAGCACACTGCAACCACTCCGACAAACTCCTAAAACCACCCCCCTGAGTCTTCAGACCCCTCTCTCTTTAAGGAAACCATCCAAGTTGCCTCCCCTCAGTTCTCACATCTACCAATCACTGTCCATCAATTTCCCTGTGCCAATGGAGGCTCTAGCTTAACCCAGGACTGCCCAGAGGTCTCTGGCTTTGCACATGTCTGTTGAAGGTCATATTTTCAAATAATTAAATCTTTGATCCTTTGCTACAGCCCTTCCTAAATCTTGTTAACCTGAGTAGGGTAGAGATTGGAATAATTAAATTTTGATCTATACTGCAGCCCTTCCTCAATCCTGTTAGGACTGAGTAGGGTGGAGATTGATTCCAAGTATCTCCCTTGTATCAATTCTAAAATCAATCATGACTCAAAGAAATTCCTGTTCTATGCTTAAGCATAGGTCAAAGTCCTTTCCATTGTTCAGCAAAAGGTTTCTGTCCTAAAGTAATCTTAAGAAGGGAGGAGGGGGAAACTCTCATGCCAATGGGGTTCACATTCCAATAGCCAAGACCCACTATCAATAGGAAATTTTTCAAGTATGAAATTTCCCAATGGTGAAATTTCCAACATTTATAAGTTTAAGAAATTTTGAGGTTTACAGGCCTCAACTGATAGGAAGAAGGCAGGAGTTGCAATCATGATATCTGACAAAGCCAAAGCAAAAATAGACCTGATCAAAAGTTACAGGGAAGGTAAATATATTCTGTTAAAGGGAGTATAGACAATGAGGAAATATCCCTAATCAACATGTATGCACCAAATGGTATAGCATCGAAATTTCTAATGGAGAAACTAGGAGAATTGAAGGAGGAAATAGACAGTAAAACATATTAGTGGGAGACTTGAACCAACCACTATCAAATTGAGATGAATCAAATAAAAAAATAAATAAGAAAAGAGGTAAAAAATATGAATGAAATCTTAGAAAAAATAGAGTTAATAAACATATGGAGAAAAATAAATAGGGACATAAAGGAATACACGTTCTTCTCAGCACCAAGTGGCACATTCACAAAAATAGATCATACACTAGGTCACAGAAACATGGCACTCAAATGCAGAAAAGCAGAAATAATAAATGAAACCTTTTCAGATCATAAAGCAATAAAAATATTGATCAAAGAGGGTACATGGAAAGACAAATCAAAAATTAATTGGAAATTAAATAACATGATATTCCAAAATCAGTTAGTTAGAGAAGAAATCATAGAAACAATTAATAATTTCATTGAGGAAAATGAGATCAATGAATTGGAAATGCAAATCAAAAAACTTGAGAATAAACAAATTAAAACCCCCCAGAAGAAAAACAAACTAGAGATCCTAAAAACTAAGGAAGAAATTAATAAAATCGAAAGTTAAAGAACGATTGAGCTAATAAACAAGACTCGAAGCTGGTACTTTGAAAAAACAGACAAAATAGACAAAGTACTGGTCAATCTAATTAAACAAAAGGAAAGAAGAAAGGCAAATTAACAGCATCAAGGATGAAAAGGGGTACCCTCACCTCCAACAAAGAGGAAATTAAGGCAATCATTAAAAACTACTTTGCCCAACTATATGGCAATAAATATACCAACCCAGGTGATATGGATGAATATTTACAAAAATATAAATTGCCTAGACTAACAGAAGAAGAAATAAATTTCTCAAATGATCCCATATCAGAAACAGAAATCCAACAGGCTATCAAAGGACTTCCTACGAAAAAATCCCTAGGGCCTGATGGATTCACCAGTGAATTCTATCAAACATTCAAAGAACAACTAACCCCAATACTATACAAACTATTTGACATAATAAGCAAAGAAGGAGTTCTACCAAATTCCTTTTATGACACAAACATGGTACTAATTCCAAAGCCAGGCAGGCCAAAAACAGAGAAAGAAAATTATAGACCAATCTCCCTAATGAATATAGATGCAAAAATCTTAAATAGGATACTAGCAAAAACACTCCACCAAGTGATCAGAAGAGTCATTCACCATGATCAAGTAGGATTTATAACAGGGATGCAGGGCTGGTTCAATATTAGGAAAACCATCCACATAATTGACCACATCAACAAGCAAACCAACAAAAATCACATGATTATCTCAATAGACACAGAAAAAGCCTTTGATAAAATGCAACACCCATTCCTATTAAAAACACTAGAAAGCATAGGAATAGAAGGGTCATTCCTAAAAATAATAAACAGTATATATCTAAAACCATCAACTAATATCATCTGCAATGGGGATAAACTAGATGCATTCCCAATAAGATCAGGAGTGAAAAAAGGATGCCCATTATCACCTCTATCATTTGACATTGTGCTAGAAACACTAGCAGTAGCATATTAGAGAAGAAAAATAAATTGAAGGCATTAAAATAGGCAAGGAGGACACCAAGTTATCACTCTTTGTGGATGACATTATGGTCTACTTAAAGAATTCTAGAGATTCAACCAAAAAGCTAGTAGAAATAATCAACAACTTTAGCAAAGTTGCAGGATGCAAAATAAACCCACATAAGTCATCAGCATTTCTATATATTTTCAACACAGCTCATCAGCAAGAACTAGAAAGGGAAATCCCATTCAAAATTACCTTAGACAAAATAAAATACTTAGGAATCTATCTCCTGAGACAAACACAGGAACTTTATGAACACAACTACAAAACACTCTCCACACAACTAAAACTAGACTTGAACAATTGGAAAAACATTAACTGCTCATGGGTAGGACGAGCCAATATAATAAAAATGACCATCCTACCCAAACTTATCATTATTGCCATACCCAAGGAAGTTCCAAAAAATTTTTTTACTGATCTAGAAAAAAAACATAACAAAGTTCATTTGGAAGAACAAAAGATCAAGGATATCCAGGGAAATAATGAAAAAAATACAAAGGAAGGGGGTCTTGCAGTCCCAGATCTCAGACTATATTATAAAGCAGCAGTCATCAAAACAATTTGGTACTGGCTAAGAGAGAGAAAGGAGGATCAGTGGAATACACTTGGGGTAAATGACCTCAGTAAGACTGTATATGACAAACACAAAGATCCAGCTTTTGGGACAAAAAAAAATCCACTATTTCATAAAAACTGCTGAGAAAATTGGTGGACAGTGTGGGAAATATTAGGTTTCGATCAATACCTCACACCCTACACCAAAATGGGTGAATGACTTGAACATAAAGAAGAAAACTATAAGAAAATTAGGCGAACACAGAATAGTATACATGTCAGACCTTTGGGAAAGGAGAGGCTTTAAAACCAAGCAAGATTTAGAAAGAGTTACAAAATGCAAAATAAATAATCTGGAATACATCAAATTAAAAAGGTTTTGTACCAACAAAACCAATATAACTAAAATCAGAAGGGAAGCAACAAATTGGGAAACAATCTTCATAAAAACATCTGACAAAGGTTTAATTACTCAAATTTACAAAGAGCTAAATCAATTGCACAAAAAATCAAGCCATTCTCCAATTGATAAATGGGCAAGGGACTTGAACAGGCAGTTCTCAGCCAAAGAAATCAAAACTATTAATAAGCACATGAAAAAGTGTGCTACATCTCTTATAATCATAGAGATGCAAATCAAAACAACCCTGAGGTATCATTTCACACCTAGCAGACTGGCTAACATGACAGAGGATAAACTATGGGAGTCAAAACACCAAGGAAAAGCAACTGCTTGACTACAGGGGTAAGGGGATAGGACTTAGGAGAGACTCTAAATGAACAATCTAATGCAAATACCAACAACATGGAAATGGGTTTGAACCAAGAACACATGTGATACCCAGTGGAATCATGTGTCAGCTATGGGAGAGGTGGTGGGAAGGGGGGGAAGGAAAAGAAAATGTTCTTTGTTTCCAAGGAAAAATGTTTGAAAATGACCAAATAAAATAATGTTTAAAGTGAAAAAAAAAAGAGTGGCAACACCTGCTAGAATATGGATCCTACTTTTGGCCTAGTTTTATCAGCCATCACATGGAGATGTAACTTCTGTGGATAGTGACTAGTCATTCCTACCAAATTCCACATAGCAAGTAAGCTAACTTAAAGGAATCTGAACATGTCATATTCCAAAATAAACTGAATAAAGCTAATAAATTATAACCAACATTTCAACTCCCAACTCCTCACAGACCTCTGTGGAGACAGCCCAATAGCATACATAAACTATATAATCCTGAGAACAGCTGTGTATCCCAAACCACTATCCCTACTTTTACCTAGAATTTGTCAGCAACCATCACTGCAAGGTGTAATCAGTATAAAAAAGAATGTCATTGCACATGTGGGAAAATTGAAATATTAATGTATTTTTGTGATATTATGATCTGATCCAACCATTCTATAGAGCAAAGGAAGCTAAAATGGTTTGTACCAAATGTAAAATCAGTAATTTTGATGACATCAAATTAAAAAGGTTTTGTACAAACAAAATCAATGCAACCAAAATTAGAAGGGTAGCAACCAATTGGGAAACAATCTTCATAAAAAAACCTCTGACAAAGGTCTAATTACTCAAATTTATAAAGAGCTAAACCAGTTGTACAAAAATCAAGCCATTCTCCAATTGATAAATGGGCAAGGGACATGAATAGGCAATTTTTAATGAAAAAGTGTTCTAAATCTCTTATAATCAGAGAGATCCAAATCAAAACAACTCTGAGGTATCACCTCTCACCTAGAAGATTGGCTGACATGACAGCAATGGAAAGTAATGAATGATGGAGGGGCTGTGGCAAAGTCGGGACATTAATACATTGCTGGTGGAGTTGTGAATTGATCTAACCATTCTAGAGGGCAATTTGGAACTATGCCCAAAGGGCACTAAAAGACTGTCTGCCCTTTGATCCAGCCATAGCACTGCTGGGTTTGTACCCCAAAGAGGTAATAAGGAAAAACACTTGTACAAAAATATTCATAACTGCGCTCTTTGTGGTGGCAAAAATTGGAAAATGAGGGGATGCCCTTCAATTGGGGAATGGCTGAACAAACTGTAGTATATGTTGGTGATGGAATACTATTGTACTCAAAGGAATAATGAACTGGAGGAATTCCATGGAGACTGGAACAACCTCCAGGATTTGATGCAGAGTGAAAGGAGCAGAACCGGGAGAACATTATACATAGAGACTGATACACTGTGTGGTACAATCAAATGTAATGGACTTCTCCATTAGTGGTAATGCAGTGATCCTGAACAACTTGAAGGAATCTATGAGAAAAACCACTAATCCACATTCAGAGGAAAAACTGTGGGAGTAGAAAAAATGAAGAAAAACAACTGCTTGAATACATGGGTCCAGGGGATATGGTTGGAGATATAGACTCTACATGAACATCCTAATGCAAACACCAACAACATGGAAATAGGTTCTGACCAAGGACACAATAATGCCCAATGAAATTGCACATTGGCTGCGGAAAGGATGGGGAAAGGGGAGGGAGTGAAATAATATGATTCTTGTAACCAAGGAATAATATTATAAATTGCCTAAATAAATTAATTTTTTAAAATGAGGACTGAGAAAAAAAAAAGGTTTGTACCCTTTGATCCAATAATGCCACTACTAAGTCTATATCTCAAAGAGATTTTTTAAAAAAGGAAAAAGGACTGTTTGTACTAAAATATTTATTGCACGTCTTTTTGTTGAGCAAGAATTGGAAATTGAGGGGTTGCCTATCAGTTGGAGAATAGCTTAATAAGTTGTGGTATAATATTGTAATGGAATATTATTGTGCTTTAAGGAATGAGGAGCAAGAAAAACCTGGAACAACTTACATGAATTGAAGTGAAGTGAGCAGAACCAGAACACTGTATACAAAAATAGCAATATTTTTGATGGACAGGTATGAGTGACATAGTTATTCTCAGAAATAGTGAGCCAAAACAATTTCAGAGACTCATGATGAAAAATACCATCTAATTTCAGAGACTGAACTGAAGGAGTTTGAACACAAAACAAAGCATACTATATTCCAATTTATTTTTTTTAATTTTTCCCACTTTTTTGTTTATTTGAGATCTCTTCCATAAAATGACTTAATATGGAAAAAGATTTTACATGTTTGCATATGTCAAATCTATATTAGATTGTTGTCTCGGGGATAAGGAACGGATGTGTAGAATGGAGGAAGGGTGAAAGGGGGGACAGAATTTGGAACAAAATATTTGTAAGTAGAAATTAAAGTAGTTTTTATATGTAATTGGGGAAATTAAAATATAATTATAAAAAGGAAGAAAATTAGCCACTATAAAATAAAAAAATCCTGTTTTCCTCTCTATTATGGGCACTGTTTGTTGACCAACTGTTTCAGTCATCATTACTGAAAGAAAAAAAAAAAGAAATTTGTGTAAGGCTAAGAGAAAGTGATAACCTCCTTACTTTGTTGAACTATAGAAACTGCATAAGATATGAATATAAATGCAGCATCATAGATGTTTACTTTCTGGTTTCATTTCACTTTATATCTCTGAAGTCAAGAATCCACTTAACCTGCATATTCTTTTCTCAGAGTATATGAGTTCAGGATACCTATAGGGAACTCATTGTTTTAAATGCAGGGTTCTTAAAGAAAATAGAAGACAATAAACTTCACATGTAAGTTTATGGGAACATAAAACACTATGAATCTAAGCATTTTAAATTATTTATGCACTAAAAACAGAAAGTCAAGGCCACCTGACACAAAATATAGTATTTTTGTTTGTTTGTTTGTGATAATATACAGTTCTAAATATAATCTCCTTAAGCTGGAGAAGGAAGAAAAGAAAAAAGAACAGGAAGAGAAAAAATAGGAAGAGGAGAGAGAAGGAAGATGAAGAAAGAAGAAGGGGGAAAGGAGGAAGAAAGAAGAAGAGGGTGAGGAAAAGTATGAGGAGGAGGGGGGAGAACAAGAAGAATAAGTTGGGAAGTTGGGTCCATTACAAACTATAATTTATGTTATAGTAAATATATATTGCAAATGTATTAATAATATAAAGCATTTCCTTTCACTTTGTCAATTTGTAAGTTTGATAATGTTCATTTCTCCTTGACCAATATATCTGCTTCTCGTGGTATATAGGCTATGATTTTGTGGAAGAGAGGAATTGGGAAGCATGCAAAAGGTAGAAGTGGAGGCTGATGACCTGCCAATCGAACGAAGGTTCCTTTTGGAAGGTTATGGTGAGAAGCAGTTGAAGGAAGGAACTGACTAACTGAACGATTGTGTCTTTTTAAGCTTGAAAGACAGAAAGGAGAGGTGGTTCTCTTAATCTTGGAGATTGAAAAAGGAAGGACAATAGTCCAGAGACATCTCTTTGACTTGCTCTATTAATGATAGTGACTGAACTGCCAGACCTATCAATCATTCCTCTCAATTTGAACTCTATCCCAATATCCTTCAACCTAAGGCTCAGGGAAATCCTTATCCCTCTTACCTCCATTCTCTACTCTTTCCTGTATTCCCCAAATAAACCCCTTACTTAAGATGAAGAAGAAAAAAGACTATTTCATTTGAATATCATAACTCACATTGAGTGATTTAGAAAGAGTCAGAAGAAAGGAGGGGAGGGGAAGCTGAAGAGGCTGAAGAAGAGGGAGGCTGGAAGAGGGAAGAAATGGGAGGAAAGGAGGGCAAACAAAAGAGAAGATAGCTGCCTGATGTGTTAATTATCATTTACAAACCAAATATAGTCCCTTACTATTATCTATTACAATATAGGCTATGATTTTGTGATATTTCATTAAAATAAAATGTTGATTAACATGACAATAGCTTATGAATTTCTAACACATAAGTGTTAGAAAACTATATATAAAACTATATTTTAATTAGTTATTAAAACCAAAATCAAAAAATCATATTTGACTTAAGAAGGGTCTTAAGAGTATCATTTCATGCTTTTCTCAATTTTTAAATTCTTCTTAATAGAATTCTGGTTGTAGCTCAAGATAGACTAATTCATTTGGGACATCTTCTTATCTTGGAAATCTTGTGAACCATATATATGTTTTGTGTTTGAGGCCACTGGGAAAGCTTAGTATTAAAAGCCTTTAAAAGCAATTTTTTAATCCATTCTTTTATCTCACAAGAAATACTTTAAGCATTTTAATACTCCAAGGGGAGACCATATTTGCCCTTTTAAAATCCTGGTCCTTCTTTCTTTTTCTCCTTTATGGCTCGTAAGAGAATTGAAAAAGAAAAGAAAGATGATGATTATTTAACATGTAGCATATATCAAAAACATACAAGTGTACTTATAAAAAGTTTTTTTAATTTTCTTCTAATGCATGAGTCATTATAAAATCATAATAATCATATACTTCATACTTTAATAGATCTTTTTGACACAATTCTCCGATTCAAGTTGCTTTTTTTAAACTTTAAAACATTATTTTATTTGTTCATTTTCAAACATTTTTCCTTGGAAACAAAGATCATTTTCTTTTCCTCCCCCCCTCCCGCCACCCCTCCATAGCCGACGAGCAATTCCCCTGGGTATCACGTGTCCTTGATTCAAACCCATTCCGATGTTGTTGGTATTTGTATTAGGGTGTCCATTTAGAGTCTCTCCTCAGTCATGTCCCCTCAACCCCTGTAGTGAAGCAGTTGCTTTTCCTTAGTGTTTTAACTCCCACAATTTGTCCTCTGCTTGTGGATAGTGCTTTTTCTCCTAGATCCCTGCAGAATGTTCAGGGCCATTGTATAGACACTAATGGAGAAGTCCATTACGTTCGATTGTACCACAGTGTATCAGTCTCTGTGTATAATGTTTTCCTGGTTCTGCTCCTCTCGCTCTGCATCACTTCTTGGAGGTTGTTCCAGTCTCCATGGAATTCCTCTACTTTATTATTCCTTTTAGCACAATAGTATTCCATCACCAACATATACCACAATTTGTTCAGCCATTCCCCAATTGAAGGGCATCCCCTTGTTTTCCAATTTTTGGCCACCACAAAGAGCACAGCTATGAATATTTTTGTAGAGGTCTTTTTCCTTATTATCTCACTGGAGTACAAACCCAGCAGTGCTATGGCTGGATCAATGGGCAGGCAGTCTTTTATCACCCTTTGGGCATAGTTCCAAATTGCACTCCAGAATTGTTGGATGAATTCACAACTCCACCAGCAATGAATTAATGTCCCCACTTTGCCACATCCCCTCCAGCATTCATTACTTTCCTTTGCTATCATGCTAGCCAGTCTGCTTGGTGTGAGGTGATACCTCAGAGTTGTTTTGATTTGCATCTCTCTGATTATAAGAGATTTAGAGCACTTTTTCACACGCTTATTAATAGTTTTGATTTCTTTGGCTGAAAACTGCCTGTTCATGTCCCTTGCCAATTTTTCAATTGGAGAATGGCTTGATTTTTTTGTACAATTGATTTAGCTCTATATAAATTTGAGTAATTAGACCTTTGTCAGAGGTTTTTGTTATAAAAATTGTTTCCCAATTTGGTTTTGTTTGTATAAAAACTTTTTTAATTTGATGTAATCAAAATTGTTTATTTTACATTTTGTGACTCTATGTCTTGCTTGGTTTTAAAGTCTTTCCTTTCCCAAATGTCTGACATGTATACTATTCTGTGTTGACCTAATTTACTTATAGTTTCCTTCTTTATATTCAAGTCATTCACCCATTCTGAGTTTATCTTGGTGTAGGGTGTGAGGTGTTGATCCAAACCTAATCTCCCCCATACCGTCTTCCAATTTTCCCAGCAGTTTTTGTCAAATAGTGGGTTTTTGTCCCAGAAGCTGGGGTCTTGGGTTTGTCATATACTGTCTTGCTGAGGTCACTTACCCCAAGTCTATTCCACTGATCCTCCTTTCTGCCCCTTAGCCAGTACCAAATTGTTTTGGTGGCCACTGCTTTATAATAGGGTATGAGATCTGGGACTGCAAGGCCACCTTTTTTTGTATTTTTTTTTCATTGTTTCCCTGTATATCCTTGATCCTTTGATCTTCCAAATGAACTTTGTTATGGCATTTTCTAAATCAGTAAAAATTTTTTTGGAAGTTCAATGGGTATAGCACTAAATAGATAAAAAAGTTTAGGTAGGATGGTCATTTTTATTATATTGGCTCATCCTACCCAAGAGCAGTTAATGTTTTTCCAATTGCTCAAGTCTAGTTTTAGTTGTGTGGAGAGTGTTTTGTAGTTGTGTTCATAAAGTTCCTGTGTTTGTCTCAGGAGATAGATTCCTAAGTATTTTATTTTGTCTAAGGTAATTTTGAATGGGATTTCCCTTTCTAGTTCTTGCTGATGAGCTGTGTTGAAAATATATAGAAATGCTGATGACTTATGCGGGTTTATTTTGTATCCTGCAACTTTGCTAAAGTTGTTGATTATTTCTACTAGCTTTTTGGTTGATTCTCTAGGATTCTATAAATAGACCATTATATCATCCGCAAAGAGCGATAACTTCATCTCCTCCTTGCCTATTTTAATGCCTTCAATTTATTTTTCTTCTCTAATATGCTACTGCTAGTGTTTCTGGTACAATATCAAATAATAGAGGTGATAATGGGCATCCTTCTTTCACTCCTGATCTTATTGGGAATGCATCTAGTTTATCCCCATTGCAGATGATATTAGTTGATGGTTTTAGATATATACTGTTTATTATTTTTAGGAATGACCCTTCTATTCCTATGCTTTCTAGTGTTTTTAATAGGAATGGGTGTTGTATTTTATTAAAGGCTTTTTCTGTGTCTATTGAGATAATCATGTGATTTTTGTTGGTTTGCTTGTTGATGTGGTCAATTATGTGGATGGTTTTCCTAATATTGAACCAGCCCTGCATCCCTGTTATAAATCCTACTTGATCATGGTGAATGACTCTTCTGATCACTTGGTGGAGTCTTTTAGCTAGTATCCTATTTAAGATTTTTGCATCTATATTCATTAGGGAGATTGGTCTATAGTTTTCTTTCTCCATTTTTGCCCTGCCTGGCTTTGGAATCAGTACCATGTATTTGTCATAAAAGGAATTTGGTAGAACTCCCTCTTTGCTTATTATGTCAAATAGTTTGTATAGTATTGGGATTAGCTGTTCTTTGAATGTTTGATAGAATTCACTTGTGAATCCATCAGGCCCTAGGGATTTTTTCTTAGGGAGTTCTTTGATGGACTGTTGGATTTCTTTTTCTGATATGGGATTATTTAAGTATTCTATTTCTTCTTTTGTTAGTCTAGTTAATTTATATTTTTGTAAATATTCATCCATATCACCTAGATTGGTATATTTATTGCCATATAATTGGGCAAAGTAGTTTTTAATGATCGTCTTAATTTCCTCTTCTTTGGAAGTGAGTTCTCTCTTTTCATCTTTGATGCTCTTAATTTGCTTTTCTTCTTTCCTTTTTTAAATTAGGTTGACCTGTACTTTTTCTGTTTTGTGTCTTTTTTCAAAGTACCAGCTTCTAGTCTTATTTAGTAGTTCAATAGTTCTATCACTTTCGATTTTATTAATTTCTCCCTTAGTTTTTAGGTTCTCTAGTTTGGTTTTCTCCTGTGGGTTTTTGATTTGTTCGCTTTCAAGTTTTTTTATTTGCATTTTCAATTCATTGATCTCTGCCCTCCCTAATTTGTTAATATATGCACTCAGGGATATGAATTTTCCTCTGAGTACTGCTTTAGCTGCATCCCATTAGGTTTGAAAGGATGTCTCACCATTGTCATTTTCCTCAATGAAATTATTAATTGTTTCTATGATTTCTTCTCTAACTAACTGATTTTGGAGAATCATATTATTTAATTTCCAATTAATTTTTGATTAGGCTCTCCATGTACCATTACTGATCGTTATTTTTATTGCTTTATAATCTGAAAAGGTTGCATTTATTATTTCTGCTTTTCTGCATTTGAGTGCCATGTTTCTGTGACCTAGTGTATGATCTATTTTTGTGAATGTGCCATGTGGTGCTGAGAAGGTGTATTCCTTTTTTTCCCTATTTGTTTTTCTCCATATGTCTATTAACTCTAATTTTTCTAAGATTTCATTCACATCTTTTACCTCTTTCTTATTTATTTTTTGATTTGATTCATCTAAATTTGATAGTGGTTGGTTTAGGTCTCCTACTAATATGGTTTTACTGTCTATTTCCTCCTTCAATTCTCCTAGTTTCTCCATTAGAAATTTGGGTGCTATACCATTTGCTACATACATGTTAATTAGTGATATTTCCTCGTTGTCTGTACTCCCTTTTAACAGAATATATTTACCTTCCCTATCCCTTTTAACCAGGTCTATTTTTGCTTTGGCTTTGTCAGATATCATGTTTGCAACTCCTGCCTTCTTTCTATCAGTTGAGGAGCAAAAGCTCTTACTCCATCCTTTAATTCTGACCTTGTGAGTATCTGCCTCATGTGTGTTTCTTGAAGACAACATATGGTTGGGTTTTGGATTCTAATCCATTCTGCTATTCATCTACGTTTTATGGGTGAGTTCATCCCATTCACGTTCAAAGTTATGATTGTCACTTGTGAATTCTCCAGCATTTAAATATCCTCCCCTAATTCTGACCTTTCTTCTTTAGCTACAACCTTTTAAACCAGTGATTTACTTTAGATCATTCCCCCTAGTCCCCTCCCTTGATATGCTTCCCTTTCTAGCCCCTCCCTTTTTTCCCTTCCCCTCCCATCTCTCATTCCCTCTTTTTTTTATATCTCTCCCCCTCCCCCTCCTTAATTTCCCCTTCTCTCTTACCCTGTTGGATAAGATAGAATTCAAGATCCCAATGGATCTAGATTTTCTTCCCTCTTAGAGTTGATTTCACTAAGAGTAAGGTTTAAATAATACCTATTCACACTTTCTTCCTCTCCTTCTTATGGGAGACTTCTTCCCCTCCCCTTCCCATGTTTATCTTTGTGTGACAAAGATTATTCTATTTAGTTTTTTTTCTATTTCTTGAAGTATATCTTAGTACCATCAATGATATCGCCCTCCCTTTTTCTTTCTTTTCCCCCCTTTCTCCATAATGTCTTGATACCCCAATCTTTCCCTATGCATGACTCTTCTAACTACTCTAATGATGCATACAATTTTTGAGAGTTACACATTACATTTTCCCCACTTATTAATATATATATAATTTGATATAAATATAGTCCTTATAGAAGAAAGTTTGGATAAAAGAAAAAGATAACATTTTTCTCCTTTTCCCTAGCCTTCATATTTACCTTTTCATATTTGTCTTGATCTTTGAGTTTGGATGTTAAACTTTCCACAGTGCTCTAGTCTTTTCTTTATAAATACTTGGAAATCTTCTATTTTGTTGAATTCCCATACTTTCCCCTGGAAGTATATAGTCAGTTTTGATGGATAGCTGGTTCTTGGTTGAAGACCCAGATCTCTTGCCTTTCTGAATATCATGTTCCATTCCTTACAGTTGTTCAATGTGGAAATTGCAAGGTCTTGTGTAACCCTGATTGGCATTCCTTTATATCTAATTTGTCTTTTTCTGGCTTCTTCTAAGTTTTTTTCTTTTGCTTGAAAGCTTTTGAATTTGGCAATTACATTCCTGGGAGTTGTCTTTTGGGGATTTAGTGTAGAGGGTGTTCTGTGAACTCTTTCAATGCCTATATTGCCCTCTTGTTCTAAAATCTCCGGGCAGTTTTCTTGGATGATATCTTGTATTATGATATCAAGATTACTGTTTATTTCTGACTTTTCAGGTTGACCAAAGATTCTCAGATTGTCTCTCCTTCCTCTGTTTTCCATGTCTGTCACCTTGTCATTGAGATATTTTATGTTATCTCCTAATTCCTTAGTCTTTTTTCTTTGATTTATTAATTCTTGCTTTTTTGCAAGACCATTTTCTTCCAGTTGTCTGATTCTGACCTTTAAAGTCTGATTTTCCTTTTCAGTTTTGTCTGTTCTGCTTTTTGAGGCTTCAAGCTGTTTCTGCAGTTGCTTGTTTTCGTCCTTCAGATTGCTGAGTTCCTTTTGCATTATTTCCCATTTTTCCTGCCAGAAGGCTTCCATCTTTTTGATAACTTCCATTTCAAATTCTTCAAGAGCTTGTGGACAATTTCCATTTCTATTGGAAAGTTTTGGAGCATTTGTTTGTGTTTCCTCTTCTATTTCCTCTGTATTCTGTTTTTTTCCTCCATAAAATGTATCCAAAGTCACCCCCTTTTTCTTGCTCTTTTTGGTGTTGGGAGGCTGTTGCTTCTGTGCACTGTTTGCCATCTCTATGTCTTTTTTTCTCCCCTTCCCAGTCAGAAATCTAAATGAGGAGGGCTTGCTCTCAGTGTAAGGGTCAAATGATCAAGGCTTTAGCCTCGGGTTAATTCTCAGTTCTCTGCATTTGCACTGTCTTCCCAGGGGACCCCAGGGTCTGCCCTCCCCTGCCTGCCAGCGTTTCAGGTGTTATTGCTTTCAGGTGTAGGTCTTTGGTGGTCTTAGTTAACTCCCCTGACCTGTGGGTGCACCTTGCTCACTTCAGGGATTCCCTTCTCGCACTTGTTGATTACAGCACACTAGTTCTGGGTGCCTGAGATCTGATTTCCCCTCACCCACCTGCTGGGGTTTCGAGTATTACTACTCTCACGAATAGGTCCTTGGTGGTCTTATTTAGGTCCCCAGACCTGGGGCTCCCCTTTGTTCAGTCCTGGGGTGCCCCTCCCTCACCTGTTGATTCTGACCAAAGCCGACTTAAACTCTGGCTCCCGTCGGTGTGGTGGGTGGGGTATGATGGGAGAGGGTGGGTCAGCTTTTTGTTTCCTTATATTATATATATAAATGCTGGAATCCCACCTTCAGTCCTCAATTTTAGTGTGGGGTCTCTCCTTTCTCATGAGGATGGTTGTTTTTTTTGTTTGTTTTTGGGGGGTCTTTTGAGGTCATCTGTGTCATTGAGTCTGAGGAGAAGAAGCGAGCCACGTCTACTCTGCAGCCATGCTTACCCTGAAGTCCTCAAGTTGCTTTTGAAGAGCAAAGAAGTCTTAAAATTAAGTCTATCATTTTATCCATGTAAAATAAACCAGTCTAGTATTTCAAAATAGAGATACAATGATTTTTACACATGAAGTTACCACTTTATTTTGACCAATTTTACTCAATTGATTATGAATCAAAATAAAAACAAAAAAGGTCATTCAATTTAGCTTAGTCAACCTAATGTGATTATGTATTTTCTTTCAATGAATTGGCAGGTTGCTCAACTAAAATGATTTTACCCACTGGTTATCATGTTATGAAGACATGATCATAGATAAATATATGTTGAAAAGAGAGAAAAATGCTTATTCCTTTTTTAATAGGATATTATTAACTGTGGAACCTAACTCTGTAGACCTAATTCCTGTATTATACAGAGTTGGGTGTAGACCTCTGTAAATTAATATTTGCTTATGGAAGCCATCACAAAAGGTCATTTCTACCATATTCTCTATATAAGTGGTAGATATATGTAGAGGAAACTAAAATGGCCAATGGAAAGTATATACTCAGAGGTTCAGTTCATGCAAAATTGAGCTTGTAATTAAGACACAAAAATGCACCTTTATTTGTGAAAGCCTAACACTTAAAAACTGGCTGAAATCTTTACTGTAGCATTATTGTTATCCCTTTGAAATGCAGGACCATTAATTTCCTGCTCCTCAGGTTAGGAATTTTATAAATTTGGAAGCAGTTTAAAAGACTTTCTAGCCTGTCATTCTGGAAATGCACGAGTAAGAAAGGCCATTCAGCCTATTCATTTTTATTTATCCCATTCCAGATGGGAACATATATTCTGCTAAGTGCCTAACTGCTCATTGTGAATTCTTTCCCACCTTCAAGCTTGCTAGTTCTGCTCTTTAGCTTTCTAAAACAAATTGATGACTAAATTATCCAAATTGAATTTTAACCATTGTAACTAATTCCAACCCAAGAGGTTTATAAATTTAAAATCTCTAAGAAATGTGATGTTGATATCTAGTTACTACATTTCACAGCTTTGTATTAAGTGGGTGAATGAGTCCAGCATCTAGAAATTCATAGTAAAGTCATGATGAATTGGGGGGTAGTATTATAAATATGACTTTTTAAAATTCTATTTGATGCCCCCTTATATGACAAGATTGAATTCTAAAAGATTGTGTAACTTTTTTTCTGGCTTAATGGAGTGGCTATTTTTTCCTTAAGGAAAACTTTTCTCTCCCCTTCCTTTGTTTATTTACTACTGCTTTCTGAATAATATCCTCATCTTATTTCACTTAGTGGAGAGAAACTATGTTGAGAGGCTGTTCCTAATGTAGTGGACCATGTGTAACAGTGTTCTTCTATATGATTTTTAGCAAGTGAAATAATTAGGAGACTGGAGCCTGGAAGGTATCACTCCATTTGAATTTGCCCCTGTGAAGCAGAGAGAAGCCTTCAAGAAAGGTCATGTTGTTCTTAATGACCTGGGGTCTTTCTGAGTAGTACACAGTGTCTGGAGTCTTATTGGTTATCTTAAATATATTATTTGGCTCTACATTATTCCCTGAATTTGAAGATTTGTTCACTTATTTGAGGTGCATTTAGAATAATAAAGTACTGAACCTAGAGTCAGGAAGATCTCAGTCCAAATTCATCTCTGGAGGCATGCATATTACATTTATTTATTGATTTATTTATTATATGTCTTGACAATTCTCTCTAAGTCACAATCTTATCATTGTCATCTATGAAATGGGGAAAATACCAGAATGACTCTGAGACAAGGAAGAAAAAGTGTTTTGAACACTTCAGAGTGCTATAATCATAGCACTTATAGTTTTTTTATCAGAAGAGTTAGACTCTAGTTAATCATAACCATAAGTAGAATTTTTATAAAAATTTAAATAAGGTTTGCAGAATGTTATGAATATGTTATCTCATTTGATACCTACAAGTAACCTGGGAAGAGATATTATTATCTTCACTTTATAATTATGGAATTGAAGGCTGAGAAAATGAATTACTCAACATCACAAAGCTAAGAAGTTTCTGAGGCAGGATTCAAATTCAGATCTTCCTGAATCCAAGTCAATCACTCTTACCCCACGACAACCTAGCTGCTCTAATAAACCAACCCTGCTCATTCAGAAAGCCCAGAATAAGAAATTTCTTATTCTTTCTTTTTCGTTTCAAGGTATCGTAAGTGACAGAAGAACCTAGCATACTATGGCCTGTGGGCTCATGAAGAATTATACAAGACTGAATGACATAACAATAAGCAACAAAAATAAAATTTAATTGTTAACTTCCAAAGTTAATAAAATATCCCTAGGGAGAAGGTGGGATAGGGTGGTTTAGAAATATATTTTATTGTGGTGGTAGGGAGTTGTTGCAGGTATATGAAATCTATATACTGGTGTTGTCAAGGGAGTGGCAGTTACATTTATGATATTTTATGTAAAGTGGCCAGGAAGGACACTTGGAGAAAGTATTATGACTTCACAAAGAAAGTGAATAAGGAGAAAGTGTGAAAATGACTTTGGATTAGTAAGAAAGATTCATTTAGTTCCATTCAATTGGCACTAGGTCCTGGAGTTAGGAAGACTTGAATTTAAATCTAAACTTAGATACATACTAGCTATGTGACTCTGTGCAAGTCACTTAAGCTATGTCTGTCTCAGTTTCCTTATCCATAAAATGGGGATACTAATAGCACCTACCTCTCAGAGATGTTGAGAGAACAAAATGAAATACTATTTGCAAAAATAAAATAACATTTAATGCTAAAATAATTATTAATTATGATAATAAGCACTTACTATTTATAGCCCTCTGTACGATACACTGGAGGTTACAAAGAATAAGAAGATGCATGTTCTGCCCTCCGTGAATTTCTGGCTAGAAGAGTAGGAATATAGCCCCTGTTTAAGACACATTTTTTCTTATTAATAAGAAATATTAAGAACTTAATGTAGGTCCAACAAAAAAAAAAATACCTTCCTCCTCTATCCTACTTGTTAACCATTTTCAAACTATGACTACGCAGTCTCCTCTTTCTTTGTTCCCTTCCAGCTCCCCTTCATGTGTTGTTTCTCCCATTAGAATGTAATCTCCATGATTCTTATCTCCTTTACCTCTAAACCAGAGATTCAGAGATTATCATATTATTTTGGATTTCTATCCCTAGTAAGTACTTCATAAATTCTTTATTATTTATCTATCCCTGCTGGGGTGACTATGTCCTTAGCAAACATCAAATAACTACAGGCCAAAATTAGAGAAACAACTTTCACATTTCTATGTAGCTCTCCAAGCTTATACAAACATGTACTTTGGCATTGCTTGTTGGCATTGCTAAATAATTCATTATATCACTTAATATTTACTTGTTCTACACATAGTAGATGATCATTTTTGGCTAGATTAGGTTTGTTTTCTGTTATGTTTTCAATTCACAACACAGTGTTCAAGCAGATATGAAACTCTTAATACTTATTAAATTTAATTTATTTAATGATGGAAAAATATTATGAAATGTATTCATTGGGATATATGTGTGTATAATCTCTCTCTCAAATATGCATAAGTATGTATACATATACCCACATATATTATGTGTATAATTGAAAATCTGTTACACTAAAAAAAGAACTACATTTCCTGGGAGCCCACTGACTTCCTATCATTATATACTTCATGTAGACAGGGGATACATATTGAGTGGGTGGTCCTGCTCAGCCTCTTTGGCTTGCAGCAAACATGGTGGCACTGGTAAGCTAAGCACAGGGATTTTAAATGGGCTAATCAACCATGGGTATATGGTCTTTATTTTGTATCCTCTTTATTCCTTGATTTCTAATGATCATTAATAAATCTCCTAAAGTATATTATTTTTATCATTTGAGATTAATTTTAATTTTCACATTGATGGCAACCACTTGAAGAAGGAATTCTCAATCTTTTTTAAGATAGCCTAGAAAAATTTTAAGCCATAGCAAAGAGGAGATAAGTCACTTCTCTCGTCAATCTGCTTGAGCCCTTGTTTCTCAGTTCCTTGTTGCTGCCTCTGGCATTACTGCTCCTGTTTCCCCTCGCTCTGGCTGCTGAATCCCAACAGCCTGCTTCTGCTCATGCTCCTGCTACTGCTGGCAATCCAGCCTCTTGGGTTGTCCCAACCATCAGCTTCTGATCTTCTTGATCCCGATCACTTCTCCTCCTGCTCAGGTCCCAGTCCCAGCCACAGCCAGGTCCCAGGCTGCTGATAGCTGCCATTATGTCTTCGGAACTCACAAACTTGGAGCCGCTGTCCGGAAAGCTGGTAAAAAAAAACTGGGATATATTTTCCTTAGCCTCCTAACTTCCTCTCCACATGACTAAAGAAACAAACTGCTCCCTAGTGTTTTACCTCCGGGGATGAGGAGGAAGGAAGGGAAGAAAGTTTTACTCTTCCAAACAGGAAGTAAAAATGGCAAGCATGGTGTACTCTATGAAAGAATAGTACCTTGTTTATTTCAAAGAGCTTCTACTATTCATGAGTGCACTGATCCTTTCACTTATCTTGCCTGAGATTTAGGGGAGAAATTCATCTCCCTACAACCCTTTTCCATTTGGGTCTGCCCAGTCTCTCAGATTCATCCAGTTTGAGAATCCTCCAACTCATTTTCTTCCTTGCTATGAGAAATCCAAGAGCTCTGACAAATGAAAGCTGAAGGGATAGAGAAAGGAACTTTAAAGAATCTGGAGGTTAAATTTTAAGCCTTTTCAGACTCCATTTTTTTTTCATGAAAGTTTCTGTAGCTTATTTTTTTTGGTTGGCTATTGTAATTAAATGGGTTATTATAACTTTGGGGATTTTGATGCTTCTTGAATGTACATTTCCTGTTATATTACTGTTCTTTATAAAAACTGTTTCTTTGTGAAATCATTTGCTCTGCACTCACAGTGGATCGTGGCCAGGTTTGAAGGAGTACATGAATCTCATTTTTGGGTGAGAAACCTTTGCATTCTACCTTTCCTTAGCTGACACAGTGTGTCAATGATTGTAAGCTATATATTTTAAAAACTTTTTATTATTGTTTTTGCTTGCATGTGCAATATACTATTTTAGTTTTATTTTTATCTCCTTTATAATTTGAAACATGTCACCAGCATTGAGAAGATTTTCTTTAACTTCTTTTGATCTTGCAGTAATATAAGTTTAAAATGCATTTCTTCTAATGTCAATGCATACCCAAAAAGCTTTAGACTATAAACATTATGCCATTCATTGTTTAAAAAAGAAATTATGGAACTTTGCTTAATTATTCTGTCTGATTCTAGGAGAAGGGAATACAAAAAGAGCCATTGCACAGTGACAAAGAAGTACAAAGCTACTTGTATAGTGCCAATTGACACAAGGTCAAAGAGATCAAACCTATCCAACATGAATTGTTGACATTCTGAGCAAAGAGTACAAGGGCTTGATTATGTGTGAGACTCAAGGTTGTGGCAGTTTAACATGTGTTAAATGCAGGTCTTCCTTGTAACACATGCTTTATATAAAGTACATAATACTTATTATTCTGACTCCATCCTGGCTCCCATTTGCTCCTGTAATCTAGTCCCTATTCTGTCTTTCATAGTGTTGGAAACTTTCTATAGTCCTGGTTACTGATTGGATGAGTGCATAATTGCATAAATCACTTTAATTGGGCCCAGATTCAAGGACCTGTTATAGATTTATTTTTCCATTACTTAGAATTTTTACACATAAGACTTTGATAGTCTATACTTCATCCACAAATTATCTTTTCTCTTTTATTTGTTTTTTTTTTGAGTTTTTTTTTTATTTCTCTTGCTAATTGGTTCATATACCTCATAACTCAGTCATACATCCTTAAGTGATGCCTGTGTTTTTCCAACACCCTCTTCAGGGGGAATGTATTATTATTCTAAAATGCAAAGTTTAAATTCTTTTTGAGAGAAATTTTAGCATAAGAAACATGGTACCTCTCTGAATCCTGAAAGTTAACTGTTTGGAGAAGACACCATGAAGATGCCTACACAGACAACATGCTGTACCAGAAGATCCAGAGTGAACTTTGGGATGTGGTGATTTGAACTGTGTAGGGTCAAATGCATTTGTTTTGTAGTTATACTCCTATACCAAAGAGTAGGAATATAGCCCCTGTTTAAGACACATTTTTTCTTATTAATAAGAAATATTAAGAACTTAATGTAGGTCCAACAAAAAAAATACCTTCCTCCTCTATCCTACTTGTTAACCATTTTCAAGCTATGACTACGCAGTCTCCTCTTTCTTTGTCCCCTTCCAGCTCCCCTTCATGTGTTGTTTCTCCCATTAGAATGTAATTTCCATGATTCTTATCTCCTTTACCTCTAAACCAGAGATTCAGAGATTATCATATTATTTTGGATTTCTATCCCTACTTGGCTTTTTGTCAATGATCCTAGCAATCATTGATTTTATTCTCTTTTCCTTTTATCCCAAAATTATTGTAATTTAAAAGTTGGTTATGTTTACAAGATCCATTAGAGAGACTAGTCTTCCATGGATCTCAGGGAGGATTGTATAATTGAAAATCTGTTACCCTAAAAAAGAATTACATTTCCTGGGAGCCCACTGACTTCCTATCATCATGTATGTCCTGTAGACAGGGGATAAATATTGAATGGGCAGTCCTCCTCAGCTTCTTTGGCTTACAGCAAGCATGGTGCAGTGATAAGCTAAGTACAGGGATTTTAAATGGGCTAATCAGCCATGGGCACGTGGTCTTTATTTTGTATCCTTTTTATCCCTTGATTTCTAGTGATCATTAATCAATCTCCCCAAATATAATATTTTTGTATTGAGATTTAATTTTAATTTTTACATATGACAAATAGTTACTTTATATTTTCCAGCCCTCTGGATTTTTTGTTTGTTTGTGTTTTATTCTTTTGTAAATAAATTTCCTTATATTTTCACTTGCTCAATTCCAAATACTAATATTACTGACAAAGTGCTAGGAGACAGAAGCAGAGAAACCTTGAACATTTTAGGATCTTTGGAATAGAATATCAAATAAAATGTTTGAGAAAATAGGAGTAATTTTTTTCCAGTTCATTGACAGTCATTCAAGTCTTAAGTGTTGTTTTACTCCTTCCCCTGACTTCATTTAAGTTTGTATGTTAATGTATCCATAAGAAAAAAATAACACCCAATTTGCTTTCAGTTTTGGAACTCATCTTCAGTTGAATTATTTTATCAGAGAAACTTCATATTTAAGTGTATGACTTTATGTATCCTTACATAGAATTTAATTATTTCTTAAAGACAATTTCTTTCCAGAGGAAATTAACTGTAATTTCCAAATGAAACTAGACAGAAAAACAGAGTTTAAAATATAGCTTCTGATAGTACATGTGGGACCTTGAGCAAGTCTTAATCTCCTTGGGCTTCAGATTTCTCATCTGTAAAATGAAGAGTTTGGACTAAATGGTCTATGTGGTCTATTCTAGTGCTAGATCTATGATTTTATTTTATCAAAGGAGTTAAAATTTTGAGGTACCTTAGAGAGCATCTAGTTTAACCCTTTTACTTTACAGGTGAGAATAATTAGGTTCAGAGATATTAAGGTTGGGGCAACATTTATGCTTGAATGCTAGCCTTCAATTCCCTTTATTTTAATAGGATAAAAAGATTATTTGTGGCTTTCATAAAACTTGCTTCTAAAAAAGAAGCAAAAAAATAAGCAAAACCTACTGGGTTAGAAACTATATCTGGTATTATATGCAAGATTCTTCACTCAAGAAAAAAAAAGATGCATCTAATATTCTTCTGATTATATGATGCAGATAGAAATAGATTCACAGATGGATTTTTAGGAACACATTTGTACCATAAAAAGAAAGCTCTGTAGTATTCTTAAAGTTTGAAGGTATATATGACCTCCTTAAACAGGGTGGCTAAAGACAAGACTAAGAATCATTTTAATTCATTTACTAATGGGAGTATTTTAATCTCTAAGCTCACAACATTGTATAATCCTTCCCAATAGTGCTTCTTTCAGAGTGAACATGATATATTAGTACAATAGATCCTCTCCAATGGTAATGGCTTGGCATCCATTACTCTGTAAGTCAGAGATATCAAACATATAGGACTGTATGTGGCCCATGACACTCCTCAGTATGGCCTGAGCCAAATTAAAATATATTTCCTATCTGATTTTAATGTGTTGATGTATAAGAAAGAATATACATACACATACATATACATATACATACATACAATAAGAAAGAAATACATAAACCTATAAGGTTTTTTCAGTCAACATGTGGCCGTTGTGAAATTTTCTACTGGTTTAGTGACACCCCTATTCACTTTTTGACTTTGACTTTGACAGTACTATTCTAAGTTATTGTATGTATTTTTTGTTCTAATCTGGAAGGTCTCACTGAAGTTAAAACAAGTATAAAATGCTACACACACTGGTTATACCCAAGAAATTATATCTGACTCAGTAATTGGCTTTGACTGTAGAACATGCTTCCAAGTGCAATTCAAGCTTTTGAATATAATTTCCCATTTAACATTTTAAGTAACTTTAGCCCTGGCAACCTTTAAGATGTTTTATAAGTCAAGTGCTTTGTAAACCTTAAATGCTCATATAAATATGAGTTATTACAGTAAGCTAAGTAAGGTCCAAGCAGAGTCCAAGGTCCTTGAGATATTGATAATAACTGACATTTATGCAGAGCTTTACATATTGCAAAGCCCTTTTCTTACATTACCTTACTTGATCCTCATGACAACATTGTGCATTAGGTTAACAGGTCAAGCATTGGTGATTTCCACAGGGAGCACCCAGGTAGATTTAACTCATCTATGACTTCAAAGTTACGTCTTAGAGGATTTAACAGGGGCTAGAAGAAGTAATGCCATTAGCCCATGGTCATATAAAGCATGCCAGAGGCAGGATATGGATGCAGGTCTAATTTATTCCAAGTCCAGTTTTCTATTCATGTGTAAACACTGTTTCTCTCACTAAACAAATAATAAAAATATCATTATCTTCCTTTTATAAATAAGGAAACTGAGGTTCAAAGAATAAAGTGATTTCTCCAATGTCATTTAGCTAGTAGGAGTAAAAGTTGACATTTTCATCTAAGGCTCATGTCCAGAACTCTATCTACTAAGCCAGTGATTACTACAACTAGTCATGGAGAAAAACAGAAAATTAGCAAAAGCCCAATCATTGAGCATTGAAAGAATTTCCTTATATTCAGTAAGCTCTCTAACTTTAGAGATTTTTAGAGTTGGTAACCAGATCAACCAAGGTCAAATGCTAAACATTACAAGACTAGGGGTTCATTTTTGATCAGGAACCTGGAAGCTACAGTAGGTTATTTTGCACACCAATATCAGAGCAATCAAAACTGACAAAGTATAGGTCAAAAAATCTGCTATACTAACCTTGAACCTGGTTGATGGTAGGAAAGCATGATCTTTGTGTAAAACCAATTTCACTTTTTTATTTCATCTTAACTTTTCATTCCACAAAATAAATATGAGAAATGATAGTCATATTGTGCATGTGCACACATACACACAAATCTTAAAATATGTATTTTAATGTTTCCTCCTTAAAAATAAGCCTGGAAATGGTGTTTCATTTCAAATTCATATTATGCTTTACAGTAATAAAAGTCAATGAGTTTCTATGAAAGGATCATCAAATTCAGAAGTTGAATTTTGTTTTATAAATGAATGTGATGGAATATGATTGTGCTATCAAAAATGCTAATAGTCACAGAACTAGTAAGGGTCAGAGGTAGTATTTGGACCCAGAATTTGGAAAGAAATGCTTTTAGTGAAACACAGGAAGACTTATATGAATGGATGCAGAGGGAAGTAAGCAAAAGGAATAAAATAATTTAAAATATAACAAATACATTATAAAAATATGCAATCTTTAAAGACTCAAGAGTTTTGATCAAAACAGTCATCAGGCATGGTTCTAAGGACTGAGTAAAAAATTCTTGCCACCTTCTAATCAAGCATTTGTGGACTAAATATAGACTAGACAATATGGGGATTTTTTTAGGCCTAGAAGTACCAGATCTTAAACTGTACCATAAAGCACTGGTCATCAAAACAATATTGTCCTGGCTAAGAAACAGAAGGATGGGTGAATGGAATTGAATTGGGGTAAATTACCACAGCAAGTTAGTGCTCAATAAAACCAAAGATCCCAGCTTTTGGGACAAAACTCATTATTTGACTAAAAACTGCTTGAAAAAATGGAAAACAGTATGGGAAAATTAGATTTAGATCAACATCTCACACTCTATACCAAAATAAATCCAACATGGGTAAATGACAAATATAGGGGATGAAATCATGAATAGTATACCTGTTAAACTGTGGGAAAGGAAGAAATTTAATAACAAAAAGAGATATAGAACATTACAAAATATGAAATGAATGATTTTGATTACATCCCATTAAGGAGTTTCTGTGCAAACAAAACCAATGCATCTAAAATTAGAAAGAAAGCAACAAACTGGGAAAATATTTATAACAAAACTCTCTGATAAAGATTTAGTTTCCCAAATATATAAGGAACTAAGTGAAATTTACCAAAAAATGAAGCCATTCTCCAAACAACAAATGGTCTAGGGATATGAATAGGCAGTTCTCAGATAAAGAAGTGAGAACTATAAATAATCACCTGGAAAAGTGTTTTAAATACTCCTGATTAGAGAAATGCAAATAAAAACAACTCTGAGGTACCTCATCACATTTAGCAGATTGACCAATATGACAACAAAGGAAAGTGATAAATGTTGGAAGGGATGTGGCAAAATTGGGACACTAATACACTGCTAGTAGAATTGTCAATTAATCCAACCATTCTGGAGGGCAATTTGGAACTATGCACAAAGGGCTTAAAAGATCACCTGCCTTTTCCTGCAGCCATACCACTGATGAGTTTGTACCCCAAAGGGATAATAAGGAAAAATACCTGTACAAAAATATTTTGGTGGCAAAAAACTGGAAAATGAGGGGGTATGGGGAATGGCTGAACAAATTGTGGTATCTGATGGTCATGGAATACTGTTGTGCTGAAAGGAATAACAAACTGGAGGAATTCCATGTGAACTGGAGAGACCTCTAGGAACTGATGCAGAGTGAAAACAGCAGTACCAGGAGAACATTATACACAAAGACTGATACATTGTGGTGCAATCAAATGTAATGGACTTCTCTACTAGCAACAATGCAATGGCCCAGGACAATCCTGAGGGACTTAAGAGAAAGAATGCTATCCACATCCAGACAAAGAACTGTGCGAGCAGAAATGGAGAAGGAAAACATATGATCGATCACATGGTTCAATGGGGATATGATTGGGGTTTTGGTGTTAAAAGATTACTCTACTGCAAACATGAATAATAAGCAAATATATTTTGGGAACAATGATATATGTATAACCCAATGGAATTGTTTGTCAGCTCCTGGAGGGGGAAAAGAAGAGGGGTGGAAAAAATCATGAATCATGTAACAATGGGGAAGTATTCTAAATAAATAAATTATTAAAAAAATCATAATATAAATGCAATTGATGGGTTGAATTATGTAACTCATAGGCCATGGATGGTACACATGGAAAGACACTGAACCTGGCATCTGAGGCCCTCAGAATCCTGTGATCCTGAAGCAATTACTTTTCTTCTTTGGGTCTAAGTCTCTCAGTTTCCAGTTGGACTAAGTCTCTAAAATTTCTTCTATTTTCATTATTTATGATTGTAGCATCTAAGATAGGTCTTTATGTCAACTGCAGATGATATTCCATTTTGAATTTATGAAGTATGACATAAAGAATGAGTGGTGAGGGCTAGGCAATGGGGGTTAAGTGACTTGCCCAGACAGAGTCACATAGATAGAAAGTGGCTGAGGTCAGATTTAAATGTAGGGCCTCCCATCTCTAGGCCTTGCTCTTAATCCACTGAGCCACATCCTCTGAGTCTTTGGGGAAATTTTAATCTTTAAAAGATCCCCTTTTTTCTCCTGTACCCTTTATACATAATTACTAAATCTATAATTTCCTTAAGAGAATTTCAGGATGAGGAAACATTCTGTACCAATACAAGTTAATCCTTTTTGTGAAATTTATAACCTTAGAGAAGTGCCTAGAATAATCAGAGTTTAAATTACTTGCCCAAGGCTACACAATAAGTATGTGTCAAAGGAAAGGACTCAAACCTAGATCTTTCTTCCTCCGATACATGCTACACTGGACAACACTGCCTAACATCCCCTAAGATAGCAATAAACACATTAGATTGATTGCTGCTCTGGGGTAACAAACACATATCCTTATAGTTGCCAAGTACACATGTAATATTTATTGGGAAAGGCAATAGGAAGATTGGAAAACGGGATAAATGGAGAATAATGGGAGATTTGTATAGGGGTAAGGAGGAGTTAAAGGGAGAGAGGGAGAGGGAATATTGCTTGGTGAGGCAAGGGAGGGAGATGCCCCCTGCTGAGAGGAAGCCGCAGGGGTCCGATAAGGACTCTTGGTCCTGGAATGATTGAGCTGAAGTTCAGCTCCCTCTATGACCAGAAAAGATAGTCCACTTATTTGACTGCGAATTCAAATAACATAAAGTTTAATAACTAGTTGGGATTGGAGTTTTTCTCAGCTTCAGACCCAGAGGCCAGGCCCCAGAAGCTAGCAGGGAGTTTGTCCCACTCCCATCTGCTCTTGTTGTTCTAATTCATAATCTTAGCAGTAGACAGAAAGCAAACAAGAACAATTCTATCCTTCAGAAGCCTGTGTCTTTGGGCTGAACCAAGAAGAGCATGCCACTCCAGACTGGGCTGACCAAGCTCCTCTCTCCTCCAACACCAGGATGCCAGTCCCCAGCTGGCAGGAAGGAAGTGCTAGTCAAAAGACCCAACTGCCACTCCCAGTTGGCCCCTTCCCCCACAAACTGTCAGTCTTATTTCCTTTCCATAATCGTCCCCTTTTTTTGTTGTGACCTTCCCAAGGTCACATATTTATATTATAGTTACCAATTTACTAAATCTACTCTTAGGAAATCTTATCAGGAAAGTTTGGGCAAGGGAAGTTTTGGGTTTTACAATAAATTCGTTACAATAAATGTTGAACAAAACTATTACCAGAAATTTGAATCTTAGGGCTAATACTACTTACTCTACGTTAACTAAAACTAATACCTTCTTTACAGAAATTATTTACATATAATACAACAATATACATTGTTCCACATCATAATGTCAGTCAACTAGAAATATCTATTGATCTTTCTATTTGCCTAAGACCTTATGGAACTAACTATATACATATTTACATTTTGCATAAATACAATTTAAGACACTTGTTTATATAAACAAGGTCTCTCAATATGTTAGTGATTTTGTGTTTTGTGTCTAATAGCATTGTATTGAATTAATACTTATCAAGTTTCTTCATATTTCCACTTCTCATGTTGACTGATGGATGTCTTCTTTCTTCCATGTTATGTAGTGATGCATGCTATTTCCCTAATATGTGAAATTAATTTTGTTTTATTATTTCAACACACTCAATCTTACATATAAGTCTTGTTTTTGATCTGTCCTCTTCTTATATAAACAAATTTACAAAGTTCCAAGTCTTAGCTGCCCATTTTCAGCTTTTCCTCTTTGTTTCTTGTCTCTAGCATTTTTTCTTGATGCTTTTCCTCTGGGCTGGTTTAAAATCTTTCCCTCTGGGATGCTTTTCCTCTGGGATGCTTTTCCTCTGGGTTGCTTTTCCTCTGGGATGCTTTTCCTCTGGGTTGCTTTTCCTCTGGGTTACTTTTCCTCTGGGTTGCTTTTCCTCTGGGTTACTTTTCCTCTGGGATGCTTTTCCTCTGGGTTGCTTTTCCTCTGGGTTACTTTTCCTCTGGGATGCTTTTCCTCTGGGTTGCTTTTCCTCTGGGCTGGAAAGTTGTTTCGAATATTATGTGTCACTATTATTTCTTTGTGTTGTACTTTTTATGTTAATCAGTTTTTGTTTTTATCTCTCAGCCCTATCTTTTGTCTAATTATCTTCTATGTCTGTTACAGTGGTGTTGAACTTTTTCTGGTTTCACGTGGGAACAGTGAAACCATGAGTCTTTCCCTGCAACTTTTATAGCTTTTGGGGTAGTAAGCAATACTTCATGTGGTCCAGTCCATTTTATGTCTGTAGCCAATTTTCTATTGAAATTTTTTAAGTATACTATGTCTCCTGGTTTGATGTTGTGCAAATTGTAATCCAGGGATACTGTTTGTTGTATCAAGTCCATTTCATGCAATTCTGCTGTTCTTGTCTGTAAAGCTTGTATATATTTTGTTAATTGACAATCTCCACCTATCATGGCAATGTAAGCTGGCTTACAAGTCCTTCCTTGCCAAATTGCATGTCCCGCCCTCTGGCCATGATGTTAAATTTGGATTGTTTCTTGTTTTATCAATGAATTGTTTTTTTTTCCCTTTTTGAAAATAATTCTGAGAGAAGAATTTCAGTGTCCTGGAAATCTGGATCATAAACCTAATTGCTCTTTTAAATTCTTTTAAACATCTCATTGGTTCTGAAAACCAAGAGGGCATCCGTCTTTTCAGACTTTCAAGGTCAGCTGTTGTAAATGGTTTATGTGTTTTAATATGAATTATGCTGCTATCTGGTTGTAGGGCTTGCTTGATCTTTTAGTGGCAATATTGGTATTCCACCTTCAGCCCCATCTGTATTTTCTTGCTGAACTACATTGTTATTTTTAGGTATGTCTTGTTGTGTGTTAATACCTTTGCCACATTGTTTCTCTTCAGTCAATTGCTTCATCATTTCCTTTATTTGCATTATCTCCTCCTTCATGGCTAAAATCATCACAGCCATTTCATTTCTTTTGCTTTTTTCCCAAAAATTAGATGCACACCTTTTTTTAGGGCATAGCATAATTTGGTTACAAAGAATAATGCTCCAGCATATGTGGGAATGAATGAAATCAAGTGATACATACTTATATTCAGCCATTGCAAAGTTTCATAGATGCTAAGCAGAAAATAAATATAATCCGGAATCATGACAAAAAATAAGTCGTAAAACATATACAAGAAATATGCAATCCAGGCTAGATTACCCATGGCAAGTAATAGTTTCTTTGCCATCTTGTATCTTGAAAAGCCTTTTGTAACAGAAAAAATATTTTTAAGTCTGGCCCTTTAAGAGTTGCCTCCTCCCTTCAGGAGGAGTGGTTACTTTTGGGCATGGTATCACTAGGCTGATTAGTTGCACTCAGCACTGCTCTCAAAATGGTTACTTTTCACAGTCACACAGGCTTTTGAAATGTATGCAGGCCCAACTTCTCTGAAACCTCCAATTGCCTTCTTTTTCCCAAATTCTTAACAAAATAGGTTGGAAAACCTAGCTGGCTCTGCCAAAAACTGTAATATTTATTGGGAAAGGAAATAGGAAGATTGGAAAACAGGGGATAAATGGGGAATAATGGGAGGTTTGTATAAGGGTAAGGAGTAGTTAAAGGGAGAGAGGGAATATTGCTTGGTGAGGCAAGGGAGGGAGATGCCCCCTGCTGAGAGGAAGCCGCAGGGGTCCGATAAGGACTCTTGGTCCTGGAATGATTGAGCTGAAGTTCAGCTCCCTCTATGACCAGAAAAGATAGTCCACTTATCTGACTGTGAATTCAAATAACATAAAGTTTAATAACTAGTTGGGATTGGAGTTTTTCTCAGCTTCAGACCTGAGGCCAGGCCCCAGAGGCTGGCAGAGAGTTTGTCCCACTCCCATCTGCTCTTGTTGTTCTAATTCATAATCTTAGCAGTAGACAGAAAGCAAACAAGAACAATTCTATCCTTCAGAAGCCTGTGTCTTTGGGCTGAACCAAGAAGAGCATGCCACTCCAGACTGGGCTGACCAAGCTCCTCTCTCCTCCAACACCAGGATGCCAGTCCCCAGCTGGCAGGAAGGAAGAGCTAGTCATAAGACCCAACTCCCACACCCAGCAGGAAGGAAATGCTAGTCAAAAGACCCAACTGCCACTCCCAGTTGGCCCCTTCCCCCACAAACTGTCAGTCTTATTTCCTTTCCACACACAGCATTTACTTACATCAACTAGAGAAGAAAATTTGAGATGGAAATCGAGGAATAGCCTAGGACAGATGAAGGGTTTGGGCAATAATTTTCTGTTAGAAATGGAAATCAATTTAGGGGATAAGGTTCAAAAAGAGTGAATCCACCAAAATACATTTGATTCAGGGTTAAACTTGATAGTATAATAAGTTTAAAGGGAGCTACCCTGAAATATCTATCAGCCTTTAATTAATAACTTTTCACTACAGTTCACATTTTATTGTAGATTGGCACAGTCCCAAAACTTGATTAATAGAATGACCAAGAACTACCATGAGCAGAATCAATTATAGCCTCCTAGCATGAAACCATGAAGCCTGGACACTTAATAAACATTGCTGGCTAGAGATGGGATGAAACTGTGACTGTTTAACATAGCTATTTATTAAATGAGGATAAGGAAAAGTGAAAAATGAGGTTTATGATCGGTGTTCATCCATTCTTCTTCTGCTCAGTCTAAATTGAAAACTTCTGAATAATGTCTTTGGGTAATCAAATGCTGAATGCGGGCTTGATTATTCAAACAGTTTAGGGCTTTGTCAATTCTCTTCAAGAACACTCTACTATGAACTTAAAATTCCATCCAATTCGCAGTGTACATTAAGTATAAATAGCACATGTTTAGAACAGTAAAAATATGATGTTACTATTTGTTGTTAAATTTATTAGTCATTGCCACTAAAATTTCTTCCATAGACCCATGGTGATTGTGGTATCTATGGAAGTACAATGACATTGAAGAAAGTGATTATATAATTTATATTTATAATTTTATAATATAGAATTAGAAGTTACAATAAGAGAAACTTGGTAAGAAGATTAATCTAAATTATAGTGGCAGGTTAATAAAATGGAACAACTACTAGATTTATAAGGTTCTGACATAGTTTATTGAAAGGAACACTGGGCTTAGAATCAGAGAATTTAAGTTTGAATGATGATTCTGGAATCGATTGTGACCTTGAGCAAGTAAGTCATTTCAGCTCTTTGAATCTGTTTTTGAATCTAAAAAATGAAGGCAGGAATAGATGAACAGAAAGGAAATATTAATATGGATCCTACTACGTGCCAGGCACAACATAAATATTATCTAATTTGATCCTCACAACTCTGTGAGATAAGTAGTTATTCCCATTTTACATCTGAGGAAACTGAAATTAAGTAATTTTTTCATAGATATATACTTAATGTTTAAAGCTGCATTTGAATGCAGGTCTTATTTAAGCTACTTCCTGATGCTCTATTCATTGTGCCACCTAGCTGCTAATTAAGATATGATTTCTAAGTTCTTGTCTAGATTTAGATCTCATTTGGTAAAGTTAGAAAATATCCCCCCCCCAAAAAAAAAATCTCTGAAACACAATTCTTTCAGAATAGATTTTTCAAGGCTTACTTATGTTATTTGTAGACTATTTTATGGTGTAGTAGGAAGAGTACTACATTTTGCAGATGAGGAAACTGGACCTTTGGATTTGTGGCTTACAAAGATCACATAAATAGTAAATGGCAGAATTTTTACTTGAAGTCAGGACCTCTGAATCCAAATCCAGTGCTGCAAATCT
This sequence comes from Monodelphis domestica, assembly GCF_027887165.1. Classification (NCBI taxonomy): domain Eukaryota; kingdom Metazoa; phylum Chordata; class Mammalia; order Didelphimorphia; family Didelphidae; genus Monodelphis; species Monodelphis domestica. Next base: position 236,316,263 of record NC_077227.1, on the reverse strand, counting down.
CTAATTTTATACAATCTTTCCAATTAAAAAAAATGAATCAAACACATCATAAAAATCAGTGACAATCACTAGACAGACAGACCTAGCCTTCTGTTTTATCCTCAACATTTTAGAAGAATTTGAGAAAGTCTTCTTATATATGGGGCCCTCTATAGAATGGACACTCTGTGATGGCATGGGTCATGGACAGAGAAAGTTGCACAAGTATGAATAGATCACGTTACAATAGGAAATAAGACTTAGAACATAAGAGTGATTGACAAGGCATGGGATTAGAATTTTCCCTGGAGCTGGTGGAACAGAATCCCAGAGAAACAGTTAAGTAACTGACACAATCTCTCTGGACCTGGATGAAGGAGGAGGCAGATGTATTTTTTTGGAGCAGCTTGAGAAACCATCATTAAAATTACAAGCCTGGGAATGTCTTTGGCTGTGGAAAAGAAGGCAGTCTTCATTCTTCTGCTGGACAGATAGAAGAAGCTGACCAACCTGAGAACAAACCACCTTTGGATATTTCTCTTGGAATTTTGGACCTTGCCCACCAAAAGACCCTTGTAAGATTACTAATCCCTAAAGACTTTACTTTTAATTGACTTAGAAATAAGATAGATTTAGTCAGATAGCTTATAATTTAGAGGGTAAAATAATTAAGATCTCCCGCTTTCACCTCCTTCCTTTTTTTTAACCTTCCCTTTCCTTGTTTAATAAAATCAAAATATTTATATGTTCCCTCTATGTTTCTTCCTTAAAACCCCTTCAATCCTATTATAATATTTCAGTCATGATATACATTACTCAAGGGAATTAAATTATAAGCTCCTCTAGGGCATGGACTGACTTGCCTCTTTTACAAAATCTCTAGCACTTTGCACAATGTTTGGCACATAGTAGGTGCTTAGAAAATGTTATTGAATAAAATACTCATGCTTACCATAAATATACTGGGGTACTGGAGTCGAGGGTTTTATCCATTCAGTTACTTAATTCAACAAATATTTGTTAAGCACAACAAGCTAAATATCACATTTTTTTTTACCTGAAGAAACATGCAATCTAATCAAAAATTGGATGTGTATAGAAACAAATATAATGTAATTCGGGGTGTATGGGGTGCTCAGGGAGGAGTAATATCTTTGGTATGGAGGGCTTGTCGTGCCCTCCTAGGGCAGCTCTCCAGCCTCTGACCCTCAACTGACACCCAGCTCTCACTTGTGGCTCCCAGTAGCTGCTAGCATGTGGCAGCGGCCACATCCCGGGCAACGACTTCAACAGGCCGGCTAAACCTTGTGAGGGTAGCCATTGGGTCGTTGTGGACCCCTGGTGAACCAGGGCTTTGCTCACCCAGCATGTGAAGACTGCTTCGGCGGAACAGACGAAAGAAACCAATAAGAAGGTTCATTGGCTGAGATGGCAATGCAGCAAGGCACTGTGGAGTGTTTAGGGCGTGTTGGAGCACAAAAGACAACACAGCCATCCAATGCAGCTGAGGAAGTCTCCAGGTGTAATGACTTTTCGTGCCACTGGACCCAGGCTTCCAACGCCGAGAGAGTGGGACTGTCTCTGTGCATCGACTTTTTCACTTAAATCTTCATGCACAAGTGTCTTTGTGCACAAAAACACACAAAGACAACAGTCATCCTCGGTTACCAAGAGACTACTACTACTACTATATAATGTAATTCAAGATTTGATAAGTATAGAAATACTATAAGAAATTTGAGGGAGGAGAGATTATTTTTATTGGGGGAAATAAAAGAAAGTTTATAGTTACCACTACCCCATATGCTCTAAATTTATGACTTTTTGTCAATGTTGATAATCATTTGTATTTCTGTAGTTCACAGCAAAAAAAGGTAAAACATAAAACCATAAAAGGTCAAGCAACAGAGTAAAAACAAAAATAGACATAGTCAGAAATGTGGCTTCAAATAATTTATTTGCAACTGTTATCCCCAGATAGGAGAAATTGTGGTGTAGTGATACAGTACTAGTCTAAAAATTCTTGGAAGTTCCTACTTTTGAATCTTGGCTCTTCCACTTACTACTTATGAGACCATGCATGAGATATTTAACCTTTCTTAGTTCACCTTCTCATCTATAAAGTAGGAGAAGATAGACTAATTGACTAGATTTGAATCTATGTCACTGAACTTGCACAAGCTTAACTATATTCATATTCAAAATATAGTTGACACTTGTCTTGTACTAACCTTTTAGGGATATTATGAATAAAGCATTCTATAAACTGTATATAAGGGTTAATTATTCCTGATCTGCGATAGCTCTGGCTAAAAGCTAAGGTTATTGGGTTCTAATGTAAAGATCCCTGATTGGAATGAGGATGGCTGGGTTGTTCATAAACTACATATATGACCATGAGCAGATTAATTTATCTTTCTTGGCTTAAGTTTATCTATAAAATTAATGAGTGGGACTAAAAGAACTCTAAGTTCCTTCCATATTAAAAAAACAAAACAAAACAAAACAAAACAAAAAAAGAACACTATTCTTTTAGAGGCTAAAACTGATGGAGAAAGAAGACACTGAAATTAGTAACTAAAATGGATTTTGGTTAATTTTTTCTTCTACCTTTTAATAATTGTAACCTCTCTCTTCTTAAAAAAAAGCCACTAGCCTATATCAGTGATGGCAACATCTTATGCACAGGTGCCAAAGATGGCATACACATCACTCTCAGTGGGCACACTGCCACCCTCCCCCTCACCGAGTTCATTACTAGAAAGACAGAAGAATTCCAGCAGAGCTATTTCCCTCCCCTTCTTCACACTCACACTTGATGATGTTTTTTTCACATCCCCCACCCCTCTGCCCAGCAGCCCAATGGTAAACCACAAGGAGTAAGGGGGGTGGCTCACAGATGGAGGGGAGCAGAGTGCTCAGACAACTCCTCTCCCCCTCTCTACAACCAATGAGGCCATTCCCCTCCATCCAGCAGCCCAATGGGAGTGCTTCCTCCCACCCCTGGGGGTGGGGAGGGGCAGGTCACAACTGACACTAGGATGTGGACAGGGCCCAGCACTACGTCTAGAAAAGATAAACCATCACTGGCCTATATAATCAAACAGCTGCTTACTGAATGTTATCCAGTGACCTGAGTTAAGAAAATCCTCAGTGGAATTTAACTGGAGTACCTTGGTAAATGTGATGATTTGGTTCCAAATGCTTTTTTGATTAAGCTATAGTATTATTCTCATCTGTCTCCTTTTCTCTTTGTTAGATGCCTTGGAGTAAGTTTGATTAGTGAGGGGAGTTTCAGTAATTTGCTATATAGTGATATTAGCAGCTTTCCCTTTACTGTGGTATTCCTGCCCCAAAAATAATATAAAAGAATTTAAAGCTGTAATCCTTTCAGGGTAAAAGGTATTAGCCTAGTTTCTTTCTTTTTTTTTTATTGTTTCAGTAGCCCTGGAGGACAGAAGTAGGAGCAGTAGGAAGAAATTACAGAAGAACACAGGGTAAAAATGAGTAAGAACTATCAAACAACTGATCTGACCAAAAGTGTTATATGGTCCCTTGAGAAGTCATGAGTTCTACACCACTGGAAATTTCTAAGCAGAGGATGAAAGATTACTAATTAAGTATATTATAGAAGGGTTTCCTGCCTAAATATGAAGAGAACAATATGGCCTCTGAGTTCCCTCCCAGTGCTAAGATTCTATAATTGATGATCCCATAGTTACAATAAATATGTAGAAGTTTTCTGTCAGTCTTTTGAAGAATTTGAATCATGTCCAAGGTCTTTTATCAGAGATTTAAATTTGCTGTGATCATCCCATATTCTGAAATCTACCTCTTCACTAAAGGGAGATTTCACATTGGTTATTGTAACATAACATTATATGTACTGTGTCATTTCTATTCTATGGTACATAATCCCCGTGGAAAAGAGAAATCTTGGAATACATACAATCAAATGGGGATCAAATGAAAAAAAATATTTGCAAAGTGCTTGGTAAATTTTAAAATGTTATATAAATGTTAGTTATCAGCTCATGTAAGGACACTTCTTTTAAGGACCTGGAAATGAGGAGACAGTAAGTACTTTCTTGTGGAATAGGAATCTGTATCATTAAAATGCAGAAGTGATACACTGCTACTCTCTTCAATCTGTGTTGATTAACTCAATTGATGCTAATGAGGCCAAGGTCACAGTTTCAATCCATGTATAGATAAGGTAGCTTGCAGAAATAAAATGCTCTGTTTCAGGAACACCTGTTAAATGTCTAACCCTGACAAGCCATCTGGCAAATACATGGTGTTGATTTCAAAAGAAAGCAGGTGAAAGAATGTGGACTGATCAGCAAAACCCACCTGCCCAACTAGATAAAACATCTAAAAGCACACTTCACTGACTGTATAGATCATTAGTCTCACTTTTACTTGTATAACAGGTCATAGAATTTTCAGATAAGTAACAGACTTTAGAGATAAGATCATCTCTTCTAATTGTCTCATTTGAAAGATGTAGGAACAGAAGGCCTTTGAGACAATATGTTCCTCTTCTTAACTCTTAACTAGAAGGAACTTGCAGATCATATTACACTTGACCCAACTGAACACATCTTGAGTAACCTGATCATTAAATTAAATCAGAAAATACTACAATGAAGGGCTTGATTGTTGTGTTGATCATTTAGATTTAAGAAAGTTATGGATTATTAACAATGCAGGGCACATTTAAATTTTGTATTTTTTTTTCAGAAAGCAAGTTGTTGAATGTTTACCAGCATACTTCTGCACAGATCATCAGTTTTAACATTAATGAAGTAGAAGCCAAAGAGGTTAAAAGCTAATGATTCTTTCTCATCTTATACTACTTTTATCTCTAACTCCTGGTGGCACATCTTTAGAAAGGTCTAAAGACCTATTAGTAAGAGCAGCATTGTTTCATTTCTTTGCTGATAGTGAGAGCCTTCATCAGGAGGATTCCAGTGACTATAGAGAGAAGAAAGCATAAACACAAGATATTATAAAGGCTAAAACAACAAGATTTGGAAAAGAGTGGATGCAACATGTTGCCCCCCCAAAATCCAACTTCAATTCTTGCTCCTGTGAATATATTAGGAACATTATTAGGGCCATCTTAGGGAATGACCCCTAGGGATTCTTTCTAATACTTGAGACCTTTTATAATTAATCTGGGTTAAATATTGGAGACTTCCACTCTGGTTTCTCGGCTTTGTGCCTTTGTGATAGGGATTAATTTCCTACACCTCAAAAGTATGGTTTTAAACTTTTAAACATTAGTCTTTTGGGATGTAACCATCCCCAAAAGGCAAATTGAATGAGTCAGACAAGTAAAATCACTTGCCATGCTTGCTTCTAACCTCAAACATATTTGGGGGATATATTTCAGCCTCCTAGAATTTCCAAATCGGCTTCTACTTTGGCTACCACAAATGTTTCCAAAGCTTCAGCAATCCCTATTTCTGACAGAAAGGACAAATGTTAAGTTATTGGAAAACTGGCTTGGGTCCTGGTGGCATTTCAGTTCTGATAACACTCAAATGTTAATGGGAATCACATTAAAAAAGTCAACTTCAGGATGTTTCCAGCTTAAGTTTGCAGATCCAAATGGGTTAGATATTTCAGATAACCTGGAGATGAGTATGCACACATTAGAGGCATTTTCTGAACTGGCCAAAGATGGAAGTCTAATAACTCATAATTGGGAATGTTTTGAATTTGCACTTTAAAATGCTATTGTGTTTAGTAAAGCAAGCAGAGTAATATAATTTTAAAGCATTGTTCATACAAGAATGGATCACATCTGATTTTGATAGTATTACAAATACAATTCAGCTCATTAAGTTTGTGTGGATATAATTTTGCTCCCCAGGGACTCTCTCTCCCAGCATCCCATTTATGTATCTACCTTACATACTAACATAGGGAAGATAAAGTTGGGAGTATAGCTCTGCTTTCTCTCTCTTTTCCAGGGAACGTGGCTGTTGAGGTTGTGTGAGTGGCAGGCAGGAGAATTTTACTCATGTGTTATTTACTTAGGCTTTTACTTTTATTTTTTTTTTATTTCTTCTACTTCAAGTAATTACTAATAAATTTTATAAAATATATACTTGGACTTATTGGATATTAATTTAAATCTTACAAGTTACAGCCTACTGCATCCTGCAGGTTATGGAAAGGGTTTCATGAGAATGGGGCCAGGTGTAAAAGAAAACACATTCTGTTTAGAGCCAAGAATTGAAAACAAATCATATGCTTTCATCTCTACTGAACTATTCTCAAGCACTGAAGCTCTTTGGAGGTCTTTTTATTTTAAGTAAGCAAGTTCTATGAGTCAAACACTGCAACCACAAAGGAAACACATGTGCCAGTATGTGCAATTACTGTCTCTTCTGTATGAATCTAGACTGCCAAAAGAAATAGTCAATAAAATCATGGGTATGTGAACTTTTTGGTACTATTAATATGATTCCTACTCATCATTTCTTTCTCAGTATTATGTAGTCAATATTGAAAAAGTACTACCAAAAAAGAACACTATGATCTGAATGCTAGCCCAGTTTATTCACTAGCTGTGGGAACTTTTATAGTTCTTTGAGTATTAGTTCTCTCATTTGTAAAATTTGGATTCTAATATTTGATTTACCTGTTTCAAGCTATTAATATGAGGGCCAAATGAGAAATGACATATAAAATGCTTTGTAACTTTAAAAACCTATCCAAGTGAAACATGTTTTAGAATTATTATTGATTTAAAATTAAACAACCTCCACACACACACACACACACACACACACACACAAAGAAAGAGATACAAGTCCAAACTATTTCTATTTTTGGGAAATTATACATAGTTTCATTGACTTAAAATTTCAAGGAATTACAAAGGTTATTCAATTCAATATTTTAAATCAGAAACTGATTTAAAAATTAGAGGGGTTAACTGACTTGTCCAATGTCAAAGAATAGTCTGGGTGGGATTAACCAACATAAATCAACTATCACAATGAGGAAACAAAATTATCTGGAAACTGCTTAAAAACAAATATTGCAATATGGTACAGTGAAAAGACTCATGAATTTGGAGTTGTTATAAAATCTGTGGTCGAATTCTGGCTCTGCTTTTTAATATTCATATACTGGTATTGAGGGCAATGAGGAGGCACAGTAGATAGAACACTGGGCCTGGATTCAAGACTATATCTTCCTGACCTCAAATCTGTGTCACTTACTAGCTGTGTAATCCTAAGTAAATCACTTAAACCTGTTTGCCTTGGTCTCCTCATCTATAAAATGATCTTGAGAAATAAATGACAAACCATTACAGTGTCTTTGCCAACAAAACCCAAATAGGGTCAACTGAATGACAACAATTGGTATTGAACTAGATGCTGCTCACAATGCTAACTAAAAATCTAAAATGCCTCTTATGAGACAATACATATATTCTTGTGTATTGGGGAGGTATGGAACACAAGGAGAGTTTCAATAAAGAATATGAAATATTTTTAAATCCTTACCTTCTATATTAGAATTAATACTGTATATTGGTTGCAAGACTGAAGAGTTGTAGGGCTAGGCAATAGGAGTTAAGTGACTTGCACTGAGTCACACAGCTAGGTAGTGTCTGAGGTCAAATTTGAATGTTGGACCTCTCATCTCTAGGTCTGGCTCTGAATCCACTGCGTCACCTAGCTGCCCCCTATGAACACATTTTTAAATGTTACAAAGGAGATAGTGAATGGAAGACTATGATTTGTGCAGATTTTGTTGTGGACCAAAACAAAAATTGGTTATTCTTCTCAGGTACGAGTTTAAAATCCAATAATTACTTTTGGATTATAAAATCCAATTGGAAATAAGTTTATTCTATTTTAGACTAAAAGTCATTCTCCAATAGTTTTCTGGTTCTAAGATGTGAATAAATAGTTCTCAAAAAAAGCTTAACAAGCATATGAAAGATTGCTCCAAATCCTTAATAATGAAATAAATGCAAAACAAAACAACTCTGAGGTTTTATTTCACAAGCTGCAAATTGCCAATGATGAAAAACAGATGGAAATAGTCAATGTCAAAGAGAGGCAACTGATGCATTGCTGGTAGGAGTAGAATCAGTATAACTGTTTTGGAGAGCAACTTGGATTAGGTAAATAAAGTGATTAAATGTTCATCTCTTTCATCTAGAGATTGTATTACTAGGTTTATACCTTGAGGGAATAGAATATACCTCAAGGCATATAATATAACAAAGAAATAGAATTTTATAAGAAGAAAGCCTGCATATCTACCAAAATATTTATAACAGCAATAATAGAATATCACTATGCTGTTAGAAAGAAGGAAATTGATTAATTCAGAATATTTAAAGACTTACATTAGCTAAAGCAGAATAAAGCAAAGCCAAGAAAACACAACAATGAAAACAGAAAGAACAAACATAAAGAGCATCAAATTTTAAAAATCCTAAAGAACATGAGACAGAAAGGAAAAAAAAAATGAGTGAAAGAGGAGCAAGAGGAAGACAGAAAAAAAAGGAGAAAGAAAGAGGAGGAGAAAGAGAAAGGGGAAATAGAAACAGAGAGGGAGAGGGAGAGGATGAATGAAGAGAGATAGAAACCTAAATGAACTCCTTTGCAATTCACATTCCTCTATACTGGTTATTTCACTCTGAGACACACATCCCTTCTTGGCTTTCTTCCTCTATTGTCTTTCTCTATTAAATTGTAAGTTGCTTGAGGTTAGGGGCAATCTTTATTTCTTACATTTGTATCCCTAGGATTGAGCATAATTCCTAGTATATATTAGACAATAAATATTTATTGATTGACTGGCCCCATAAATTTATAGAGACAAAGGGTCCACAAGTATTATACAATGCATCTATTTTCAGACTTTTCCATATATTAACAATTTATCTTAATTTTTTCTCTTATTTTTTAACTTTTTTCTTATTTTTATAAAATACTATTTGCTATATTGAATAATTTCTAGGAGAGGGTACAAGGAGAAATTGTGGTAATTTTTAGAAAAGCAAAAACAATCAATAAAATCTTCATTAAAAACAATTTACTACTTAAATAACTTTTAAAGGCATGTTTTAAAAGAATGTATTCCAAATGTACATGTCGGAAAACATTTTTAAAAGTCTCTTCATTATAATCACCAGGCCAAGAAAACCTGGAGAGTGACCTAGAAGCAGTTAAGAGTGCAGTAGCCACAACTGCAACAATTAATGCAGTGTTTCCTAAGATAGAGAAAGCTCAGAATTAGTCTTCAAACACCATTTTCCTTTCAATGCTAAGCATTCTAAAAAGGGTAGAGTAGATAATAAAGAAACTCTATATCCAGCCACAATAACTGAGGGAATGTGAACATGTTCCTGCCCTTCTCAATAAAGTTCTACACATCTTCCTAAGAAAAACATAAGTAATAGAAGAGAAATAAAAATTTTGTGGAATATTTGGTGAGAGAAATAACTGAACCAAATCACCATATGAACATAAAAGTCAAACTCAAAGGAAGTAATGGATTAAAAAGTCAAAATTGAAAACTTCTATAAAAATTTCTTTGACATTCTTTTTTTTTCTCCCATTATTGGCATTGAATCTACCTCATATGAATGTTAACAGTGCAGCCCTTTCCATGTTTACATGAAAAATTAGAAACTGAATCAAAATAAACAGACATGGGAAGAGCCACTAGAAAGGATCTAGAATAAATATTTATGGGATGTTCAAAAAGGACTAAGACTTCTTGTGTAAGGGCTTGTCAAGCTTTTTTCAGGGTTATTCATGTTTATTTCATCCAATTGTTACCTGTAGCTCCAAGAAGCTATAACCAGACAGGCTAAATCATGTTAAAGATAACTAACAGGCTTCAAAATCATCAGTGACTAAAGGAGATATCTATCCCACATGTGAAGATTTCTCCCGGTGAGATGGGTGGATCACCTAAAGCAGTGATGGAGAACCTTTTAGAGACTAGGTGCCCAAACTGCAACCTTTATGCCACATGTGAGCCTACTGTCTTACCCCACACAGGGGAGGGAGGAAATGCTCCCATTGGGTTGTTGGGAAGAGGGGTGGATGATATGAGAAATATCCTCAGGTGCATGTGAATATGGGGAAGGGAGCAGCCCCCTCTGGCACGTGTGCAATAAGTTTGACAAAATGGAAGGTGTCACTAAATGACAGATCTTGGATATTCTTGCCACTAAAGTTTAATGGCTAGAAAAAACAGTGAGCCTCACCATTTTGTGCAACTCTGCCTTACTTAAATCCAACTTATATAAAAGTCAAAACATCATCTCTGGTTACCGGATACTCTTAAAGAAGAAATGATAAACAACAACAATGTGAAAAATTAGAAATTACATTAACATAAACAGTCATGGGAAAAGTCATTAAAAGGGATCCAAAATATACAGAGATTTGTGTGAGAATACACAATTTTGAAATCAATTGATTGAAAAGTATGTCAAAAACAACATTGCACTGGGTTTGGTCTTTGATAATACTATATTTTTTAAAAAGTTTATTTAGTAGAACAAAACATTACTATTAGGGCTCTATTCTAATAATGTATCTTCTCATGCATATATCAAACTATCCAAATTACTTTAATCTAATAACAATGTAGATAACATTATTTGATGCCCCTCTGGATATTAATAAAGATAACATAAAAAGGTGAGATCTATGATCAAAAAATGTTGTTTGTTTTTTTAAGAGTCCCTATAGATGGTAAATTTTGCCAGATGTTCCTGTTTATAAGTGGATTAGGCATAGATGTCAGAGCCTTTTAAATAAGATTCATGATTTATCTCTCTCTCTCCCTGACACACAAATACACACACACATATACAAAGTTTGACTGAACTATTCATTTATGAATGAATAATGACTATTGGGCAATACTATGAAACTATATGAAACTGAATACCCAGCACAAAGAATGCAAATCTATCCTTATGCATTTCATAAATATCAAGGGAGTATTTGGGGGCCAAATGTAAAAAAAAATGTCAATCTACATACAAAACTGAGAACCTCTGCTATGTCCAGGTTTTTATAAATATTTAAAATGTAACATGGTAGTTCCAATACTGTCTTATTTTGGTGTCACCTTCTGAAATCCCTTTTCCTCTTTTCTCTTTATTTAAAAATTACTCATTCATATCCTTTTTTTTTCATTTTTTAAGCATCACTATTTCCTTCTCTCCCTCATATTCTCTCTCAACTTCCTTTCTTACAAATAAGTGTAGTAAATGCCCTCTCCCCAAATATAAGTGTATATATGTGTGTGTATATACAAATGTTATATATATATATACATATATACATATATATGTATATACATACCTCTACATATACATAATAAACATGTGGAGGGTCTATGTATATGTCTATAAATAGAAATATAGATAGATACATACATACACACATACATACACACATATGGGAGGAGAGAGAGAAAAGAGAGAGATTAGCAATGACCAAAATGTATATCTCATTTTCTCTTCTCATCTTATCTTTCTGTCAAGAGGTTACACATATGAATCATTGAACTTTCTTGCATATTGTTCATTTTACTGAATATAGTTCTTGATTATTTCACAGGGATTTTTTTCTTTTTTCCCCCTTCCACTGTTGTAGAAATTGCCTAAATTATTTTTCTGTCTCTGCTCAATCATTTTTCAATAGTTCATATAAAGTCTGATTTCTTTGAATACATCTTTTTAATTATTCCTTATGGTACAAGAAAAATTTCTTTGTATTCCTATATTCATATATACATATATCTTCTTTTGATTTCTTTGGGGCATAAAACTTTTAGTGGTACAGCTAGATCAAAATATATGCATTTTTTTTGACATTTGGAATCTAGTTCCACATTATTTTCAGGATAGATACACCACTTTGAAATTCCACTAATTATGCATCAAGGTATTTTTTCTCCAATAATTCTTCTAGCTAATATTTTCCCCCATCCCTTTCCCAATCATGGTCAATGTGATGGCAATGAAGAACTTAAGAGTTATTTTAATGTATATTTCTCTTACTGGTAGTAATTTATAATTTGTTATGTTTGTTTATAGTATTTTTTTCTTTGAGGGTAGTCTATTTAAAATTCTTTGGCTGGGGAATGGGTCTTGTTCTTATATATTGGTATCAATTCCCTATCGATGTTGGATAACAGAACTTTATCAGATTAATATGCTGTGAAGGTTTTTTTTTCCCCAAACTTATTTGTTGGTTTTGCCTATGCAAACATTTTTATGTAATCAATGTTGCTAATTTTATTTCCTATAATTCTCTTTTATCTTATTTGTTAAGAATTATTCTGTATTCATATATATACAAGTTTATTGCTATAATTCACTTAAGTTAAGACCTTTTATATCTAATTCATCTTTTTCTGAGATTTTGAGATCGTTTTGACATAGTTTATAAAATGCTTATTTGAGCCTTCTGACAGATGTCATTTTAGCCTTCTTAGCAATTTCTTTTAAATAAGGTGTCCTTGATCTGGGAGTTGGACTCCTTGGGTACACTGTACATTTTTCTTCTATGTACACTTATGTCTGGGTCTTATGTATCATATCTGTTCCTCTGATTAACTTTTTATTTGATTTTTTTAACAAGTACCAAATACATTTTATGACTATTTTGCAATATAGTTTGAGATCTGACATTATTAGAACCCTCTCCTTCCCTCTTTTTCCCCATTATTTCCCTTGAGATTCTTAGACACTTTATCCCTCAAATGAGTTTTGTTATTTTTTTCTAGTTGCATAAAATAATCATTTATTCATTTGATTGCCATTTCATGGAATCTGCAATTAATTCAGGTAGTATTGTCATGATACAATGTGCACTGAATATATCTTCAAGTATTTGTTTGCCTTTATTTCTATGAGGACAATTTTATAGTTGTAGTCATATAATTCCTGTACATGTCTTAGGACCTAGTCTCCCCCAAATTTTATAGATTCTGAAGTTGCTATGAACAGAATGTTTTTACTATGTCTTAATTATATTTTTGTATCAATAAATGGAAATGCTTATGATTCAAGAGCTTATTTGTATATTTTGTTACTTAAGTTAGTCATTGTTTCGATGAATTTTGACTGTTGAATTATTTTTGTAAACAAACATGTCATCACAAAATGAGATTTTTTTCCTTCTTTTCCTAAGCTGTTTTTCTAGTTATTTTCTTGCCCTATTGCTGTAGCTAGAATTTTTAGAATTATATTAAATAATATAAATACCAAAAAAATATTTTTTCCCTTAGCCATGATTTTACTGGAAAACTGTCTAGCATTTACCTTAGAGATAATACTAGGTTTTGGTTCAGTTAGATATTCATTATCATTTTAAATAATGTTTTTTTTTGTATTTTTCCATAAATGTATTTTTCCATAAATGACAGTTACATAGTTACATAAATGACAGTTTTCATAGTTTATCTCTCAATCTATCAATGAAATATTTTTTATTGTTTTGTTCTTAATATGACCAATGATGTTTATAATTTTCTTAATAGTGGCCCAACCACAGGACTTTTGTATAAGAATATTTTAATATAATAACAAAAACTCTTTAAAAATATTTTACTTAATGTCCTGAATTTTTTTTAAACCCTTACCTTCCGTCTTGGAGTCAATATTATGTATTGGCTCCAAAGTAGAAGAGTGGTAAGGACTAGGCAATGGGGGTTAAGTGACTTGCCTAGGGTCACACAGCTGAGAAGTGTCTGAGGCCAGATTTGAACCTATGACCTCCTATCTCTAGGCCTCTCAATCCACTGAGGCACCCAGCTGCCTCCTTAATGTCCTGAATTTATGTGGTGTTGATCTATGGTTTCCATTGTCCTCATTTCTCCCAGGTTTAGATATTTATCTCTCTATCAGAAAGATAGTCTGGTAGCATCTTTTTACACATTTAAATATTTTATGTAATTTTAAATTTAACTAACCTTGGAATATTTGACTTTCTTTCTATTTTCTCTTTCTTTTATTTTTCCTAACTCTTGGAGTTACCCTTAGTAGGATGATTATCAGAATAAATATTGCACATAATTACTATCCAAGATCTTCTCTCACCTACCTGAAGAGGAGTAGACAAAAGTGGAAGGAAGGGATTAGTAGAGCTGACACAGCTGAACACCACACTTATTTCCAATTTGATATGCCTCTGTATGACTCATTGGATAGAGGAATTTTGAAATCATGAGTAAAATAGAGAGATGAATTCAGATTCTACTGTATGATCCCAGAACACTCAGAATCATTTAAATTATCATCTTTAAAATGGACATAATATCTATTACTACATAAAATTCTAGGCAGCTATATGGCATAATGCATATAGCATTGAACTTGGAGTCAGGAAGTCTCAAGTTTATATTGTGCCTCTGCTCTTGTTAGTTGTGTAACCCAGGGAAAATCACTTAATGCTACTTTCCTCAATTGTAAAACAGATATAATAAAGCACCTCTATTCCAGGTTTTTGTGAGGATCAAATGAGGTAATATTTGTAAAAATGCTTACCATTTTGTCTGGCATGTAGCAAGCATTTACTAGATGTGCAACTTGGGGAAAGTCATTTCACCCTGTTTTCCTCATTTTCTTCATCTCTAAAATGAACTGTAGAAGGAAACAACAAAACATTTTTGTATATTTGACCTCTAAAATTCTTCTACACTCTAAATTCTGTGACTTTTATATAAGTATATGTTATTGGTCAAAAAGGGAGGTGAAGGTATCTGTGGAAGGGATTTATGTACATCTTCATGCTAGACCAGTCATGATGTCAAGAAAAACTTCTTTGTGCTCCTCTCCTACCTAATTTTGTTAGTTGTGAGGATTCCTGGTGTCATTGTAAAGTACAGGTTCTCAATTAAGTTCATTTTAGCCATATAACTCATAGCAGGAAAAGCAGTGATTAGTCTCATGTCTTGATATTAAATTGCATTTGATTTTGTATAGCAAAGGCTGTATAATTATAGACCTTCAAGTAGTCTTTTAATAAAGATATCTTTTCCAGGTAGCCTAAAGCCAGGAAAGAAACATGGCTGGTTATTCTTTAAGTGAGCCAGTAAGTTCTATCTAATTTTTGGGGGGGGAAAAACCTTAATCATTTACTGTTTCACTCAAGCTTATCTAATATTAAGTTTATGCCATATCTAGTCAACATTAATGTTAAATTATAAAATAATAGACTTTCAGGTGTTAAAAATTGGACACAGAGTAGATTTTTAATTAACAACTTGATCATTCATGTTTGGATATTATGTTTTTTCTTTGCACGAAACTCAACTGAACACTGTTTCCATCATTTAGCTAAAATGTCAGCATTTTTAACATTTTTAGTTTCTATTTCATAATATTCTATAATATTAGAGTTGACAAATATACATAAATACAAAAGTCTTCTGACTTCCTTATGGGACTTTTTGTAAGGAAAACTAGGCCCTGAAGTCATGAAGGCTAAATCCCTGGAAGATAAATTCTACTCACTGTGAATGTTGATAAAGATTTTTAAACTGACCCCTCCTTTCCCTTTCTCCATCTTACCTTGATTTTCTTAACTCTAAAATTTCTCTAATTTCATTATGCAAAAGGAAAAAAAAGAATGAAAACCTTACAATGAAGAATCAAAGTAGAATGTGACTTTAGGCAGTTGGGTATTGGAATTTAAATAGAAAGCTGAATAAATACATTATGTTTATCTTGAAATGACTGACTGGATCATGAAAGGTACCCTAAAAGAAATTTGTCTACATGATTACTTATAATTATTATTAGAAATTTGAAATGGGAATTCTTTGTTCTCTTTGTCTATTCCAAGTTTACACTTGTGAAAGGGAATCCTTTATTCGCTTTGTCTATTTTCAATTAACAATTGGTTAACAATAACTTGAGTACCCCTATTTAGGACCTCACTAATTTGTAAAGACAGGATTTACTCTCTTTTGTCTGCTTTTGAATTGAATCAACAAAAGATTAAACACCCTACTTAGTACTGGTAAGAAGCTAGCAAAGTACTTAGAGAATTCACATCTCAATCAGTCAGGAATCTGTGAAACTTTTTGATGAGTATTCACCTCTCCAGAAGATAAGATGTGGTTCCCACAAACATTGCTCCAGGGGCAGTGCTGGGCAATTTGGAAGCTGTGATTTCCCCTTGTGAAGAGGAGAAGGGACAAGAAGCCACTATAAAAGACCCTGAATTTCTGGGGCTGGGGACGTCAATTTCAAGAAGGAAGTCAGCTTGGAGAAGAAGGTTAGCTCAAGGAAGAAAGTCAGCCTCAGGAGTCACCTTCAGCTCTAGTCATCATCTTGACCTGCCTCTTGGAGGAAAGAGTGAATAGCTGACTTTCCCTTCCTGTCTTTGGAGAGAGTTTAATTCTGGCTGAAGGTCAACAAGCCTTGGTTGTTGCTCCAGTCTAGCACTGGAGCAATATTTAGATAGATAGGCTAAATGTCTTCTCTACATTTCTGTATTTCTCTACTTTCACTCTTCCACCTCTTTTGTATATAAAAGCTATTAAAAGTAATTTCAATTTTGAGCAATAATATTTAAATTGGTGACTACCATATTATTTATAATATTCATATATTTTAGTCAAACCATTAAAATTTACTTCTTACAATGTGCAGAGGCAAGAAATGGGATGTGGAACTTAAAGAAGATCTCTGTATGGTTGGATTTTAGCATGTATTAAGAATGTTCCAAAATAAGATTGAAGCTACTCAGGACCTTGAATAATGGGATAAGGTGTCTATATCCTTAATAAAGAATAACTAAATGTTGAGAAGGAAAACAAGATGGTCAAAGCCATGTCTCTAAGTTTATTCTGGAAATTGTGAAAAGAATTAAAGAAGAAACAGTTTGAAGACAGAGGAAATAGTATGAAATACTAAAATAACTCAGATGAGAGGCACTGAAAACATTGACCAAAATAGGAATTATAGTATTAGTAAAGAGAAGAGGAGAGATAAAGAGATATTGTGAAAGAAGTTGTTAAGATTTCTGCTTCCAAGATGGCAGAGTGAGGAGGACCCAGGCTCCCATCTAAACTATTTTAAAACAGAAGATCTTATTGAATCTTGGAACAGCAAAGCCATTTTCAACCCAGAAAAGCTTGTAGAATCAATAAGAAAAGGTCTGTTTCCCTGAGGAGCAAAGGGAAGGTGAGGGGAACACAGGCTGGACTGGACAAACAGTCTACACTCCAGCATAGGAAGGGTGAAATATCACTCCCACAGCAGAAAGGTCTCAACCCAAAAAAGGGCAACAATAGATCCTGGGCCCAGTAAAGATCAGTAGCAATGCCCTACCCCCATTAAAGGTAAGCAACCATGTCTCAACCAGACCAAAGCTTCCAGTGAGGTCCTGTCCCCACAGCAGCAAGGCCTTAACCAGGCACAAGCCTTTGGTGAGGCCCTGTTTACACAGCAGCAAAACTTTAATCCAACAAAAATAGAGGTACAGAAGTTTATTGAAGAAAATAATTCCAAAAAATCTGAATTGGACAAGTAGAAGCTAATAACTCCATGAGACATCAAGAAACAATCAAACACAATCAGAAGAATGAAAAAGCAAAATAAGAAAATGTGAAATTATTCATTGTAAAAGAAATGACCTGGAAAATAGATCCAGGAGAGATAATTTAAGAATTATTGAACTACCTGAAAGTAATGACTAAAAAAAAATCCTAGTCACCAAATTTCAAGAAATTATGAAAGAAAACCACTTTAATATCCTAGATTCAGATGAAAAAAATAGAAATCGATGGAATACACTGAACAAATTGAGAAAGAGTTCCCAATATGAAAAATTCCAGGAATATTATAGCTAAATTACAAATCCCCCAGGTTAAGGAAAAAATACTTCCAATAGCCAGAAAGAAAAATTCAAATATTGTGGAGCTACAGTCAAGAATTACACAGAATTACCAACTTTTGCACAAAATGATTTCGAAAGTTAGAGATGATATTCTGGATGGTAAAGGAGATTGGATAGCAATGATGAATTACCACCCAGAAAAGGAAGTCGAAGGAAAAAAATGTATACTTAATCAAATTTAGAACTTTTGCATATTCCTAATTAAAAGACAAGGATTGCATAGAAAAGTTGACATTCAAACAGAAGACTCAAAAAAGGATAAGAAGATAGAACAGGAAAGAAAAATTGTAAATTATTTAATAATGCTGAGTTATTTATATTCTTTAGGGAAGACAATACTTAAAACTTTTTATTTGATACCTAGTTTTAATTAAATTATATTTTATATTTCCCCAAATAAATGTAAAAACAATTTCCAACATTGAAAATAATATATTGAGTATTGAATTCTCTCCCTCCTTTACAAAATTAAAAATAAAAAAAACAACACAAGAAACGTTAAAAAGTAGAATAAAGGTTTAGAACAGACATGTACTGTAGACCTCTGGAGAAAATCGAATGGGGAATAAAAAAATGAATATAGCCTTTTCTCATCAGGGTATGGCATATACAGAAAAACTGATTATGTATAAGGAGATAAAAATCTCCTAAATAAATGTGGAAAATCAGAAATATTAAAAGCATACTTTTAAGATCATAATGCAAGGACAATTATATTCAATGAAGGACTATGGGGAAATGGATTAAAAATTAATTGGAAACTAAACAATCTAATTCTAAAGGATAAGTGGGCCCATAAACAAATAGAAACTAATAGTAATTTCATTGAAGAAAAGACAATATTGATGCAAAATACCAAAATTTACTGTATACATCCAAAGCAGTACCAAAAGATGCTTCATGCACAACAGTCCATGAACTCATCTCCCACCAGAGAGCAAGTACCCCCTGCCCCACCATTGGCAGCATTGTGGCGCTCTCCAGACCATGTTTGCTTAGATGGAGAGCACACAACAATCTCAGTCCCAGCCGGGAGGGGAAGGAAAACGGCTCAGAAAGGGAACCCAACAGAACTTGGGCTTGAATGGTTCTGCTCACACGCAGCTGCCTCACCTCCTTTCTGCCGCAGGGGATCCTCCCCATTGAAGTCAGATCTTGCGGGCCTGAAAGGGTGTCTCCAAAAACAAGCATCGCCAAGGCAGGAGGAGGTACCGCAGGGGCCTCCTTCCCTGGCTCATCCCAAGGCATCTCATTGGACTCAAAGTCATGGAAATAGCGTGTATTTCTCACGCAGGATGGACTTTCCGCCCAGAGGAAGCAGAAAAGCCAACGGAAGTCTCTGCAGTCACGTGGTCCCAGCTAGTAAAGTCATCCTGGCCTCACAGGATCTCTGTAGAATTCCCGCGGGCAACAGAGGCTTCTCATCCAGAAGGCAAAGTTTGTCAGTGCACCAATGGAGGAGGCCCCCGGGGTGAAGGGGCCCTGACTCCAGAATCAGCTTCTGCAGAAACGACATTTTTTTTTTAAACCAAGAGGTGAGAGGGTCCTTGCTCCCTCCTTCCCCATCTCCTCTGTCATATATTCTAACAGAAAGAAATAATATCACTTGGGTAGGCTAGATGATGGATGAATACCTCAGCTGTCTTTTTACAACAAGGTTCTGTATATGTTGTTTTCTACCTTACAAGTTCTCTGAATGTTTATATTCCAATAAATTACCTCTTCTCATGAAAAAAAAAAATTATACCTCTTGAGAGTTAACATGAATAAATTAGAGAAAGAATGGATCAATTAATTGAGGATGCAACTAAAAAAAGCCTAGGGAAAAATAAATTTAAAATCCCCAATTAAATACTAAATTGGAAATCTTGAAAATCAAAGTGTAGATTAATAAAATTAAAAGTAGGAAAACTATATAAGTAGTAAGAATAACTAAAATATGGCTTTAAGGGGGAGGGGGAACATTTGCATAATTTGATTGAGAAAAAGAAAATCTAATGACCAATATAAAAAATGAAAAGAGTAAATTAATCACTAAAAATAAAAGGAAATTAATTCAATTATTGGGAGTTATTTTGCCCAAATATCTTTCAATAAATTTGATAATCTAAGTGAAATGAATAAATAATTTCAAAACTATAACCTGCCTAGATTAACAGAGGAGAAAATAGAATACTTAAATGACCCTATCTTAGAAAGAGATTGAACAAGCCATCAAGGAACTTCCCAGAATTAGATGAATTCAAAAGTTACTTCTACTCAACATTTAAAGAATAATTAATCCCAATAATATATAACCTATTTGTAAAATATTGCAAAGAAGGAGTTCTACCAAATTATTTTAGTGACATAATTATGGTTCTGACTCCTCAACTAGGAAAAACAAAAACAAAGAAAACTAGAGATAAATTTCCATAATGAATATTAATGCAAAAATTACTAAAATATTAGCAAATGAAATAGCAGTATGTCATAAGGATCATTCATTATGACCTGGTGGGATTTATACCAGAAATGCGGGATTTCTTTCCTTCCTTCCTTCCTTCCTTCCTTCCTTCCTTCCTTCCTTCCTTCCTTCCTTCCTTCCTTCCTTCCTTCCCTCCTTCCTTCCTTCCTTCCTTCCTTCCTTCCTTCCTTCCTTCCTTCCTTCCTTCCTTCCTTCCTTCCTTCCTTCCTTCCTTCCTTCCTTCCTTACTGTGTTTCTTTCTCTTACTTTTTTTTTGGTTTTAGAACTATTTCACAAAATAATTAATATGGAAAAATGTTTTATATGATTGTACATGTAAAATATCTATCAGATGGTTTATTGTTTTGGGGGAAAGTGGGAGGGAGTGAGGGAGAGAGGATGGGAAGGAAGGAGAGACTTTAGAACTCAAAATTTTTAAAAAAAGGTGTTTAAATTGCATTTATGTGTAACTGGGCAAATAACAAAATATGTTAAAAAAAAAAGGAGTTGGTAGCCAATTCCAATTAGATATATACAAAATGTACATAAAGGAAAACTATATTATATTTCAGCCAATTTCTTTGACTACTTCCTTGTCCTCCTACATCTATTGCATATTCTATCAAACTGAGAACTTTAACTGTGTGAGCTGCCCGGAAGTCTTACCCAGTTTTTTTTGTTTGTTTGTTTTTTTGGCATTTAACTTAATCAGGATTTCTCCATTGGTTAGGATCAGAGGTACTCAAGGATCGATAAATGTTTAATTTATTTAAGTGTGTTTACTTATTTCCATTAACTTCAAATTTTAAACAGCTATCGCTAACAATCGTGAGATGTCCAAATAAAATATGCCATACTAATGTGATGGAATGTTACTTGACTATAAAAATGTCAGATGAAATCTATTGGCCTCAGTCTTATATAATGGAACAAAAACTTAATTTTGAATCAACAGTCTTGGTTTTAAATCTCAACAATCAGATTTACTAGCCCTAAGACCATAACTTCTCTAAAGCTCAGTGCCTTCCTTTAGGAAAAGGGTCTAATAACACTTGCATTACTTAACTTACAATGTTGTTATGATAAAACTGATTTATAAAGTTTAGATCAAACAATAAAAAATCATTTATTAAGGAACTATTTTGTGCTAGGCACTATGGATATAAAAACAAAAATAAAACTGGTCCTGCCATAAGAGCAAACCTAATGTTCATCTGATGAATTAAAAGAATAGAATAATAAATAAGAGAAAATTTATGCATAATAAATACTAGATAAATATTTTACAGGGAGACACTAGGTGCTCCCCAACTCTATAGAAATGTGAATCATAATCAACAGATAGAGGGCAGTTTGATGGCACTGTAGATAGAATATGGAGCCTAGAGTTATGAGACATGAGTTCGAATCCAGTTTCAGATACTTACTAGCCCCATGAACCTAGACAAGTCACTTAATCCTATTTTTCTCAGTTTCTTTGACTAAAAAATAAACCAGAAAAGGAAATGGCAAACCACTCCAATATCTTTGCCAAGAAAACCTGAAATGGGGTCATGCAGAGTAAAACACAACTGAAATGCCTTAAAAAAATCTAGATACACAGGGATAGAGTTAGAGGATGAGTTGCAAATTAAAACTAGCAAAGTAAAGGCAAGATACACATTGGTTCAACTACATTTAAAAAAAAGACAAGAAGACTTTATTACTTTTTAAGCAGATTTGTAAGGGGATTGAAAATTTAATATTCTAATTTTGCTACAATATATGTTATTTTCTAAAAAAAAGTAAATATTTCAAATATAATTTTTTTCTTTACAAATTCCCTCTGCATCTTATTTGTATTCATTGACAATGTTGAGTTTAACATAGTGAAAAAAAGAAAAAGAAAGTATTGATGTCTGTTGCAACAACCACTGATTATTGTTATTGTAAAAAAGGTTTTACTTTACCCTGCTAGTCCTCCTAGAATAAGACCTTCACCACAACTATACCTTCTTTCATGACACCAAAGCATTCATATCAACCTCTAGGGACTAACCCTTTAGTAAATGCACTTTCACATGAATATCATAATTTAAAAGACTGGATTTTTAAAAATCAAAATATAATAACCAATAGTATATTTGGAATTTTAATGAGAAAAATAAAGAAGTAGGCATCCTAATGGAAAAGCAGCATGGCAAGGTTGAAGGACTATGTGAATGCAGTCCTTGGTATGAATTAAATCTTTTATTCTGGTTGTATACTCCATGTTTAGAACCATGATTGGTATTTTATAGTTGCTTAATAAATGCTTATTGACTGACTATGAGCAAGTCATTTGACTTTGCCCAGCTATTTCTTCAACTGTAAAATGATAAGAATATTTAATCTTAATAGTGCTTTCTAAATCTTAAAATACTATATAAATGACATTCTTTTTTATTGATTCTATATGTGCTAAATTAATTAAACATAATTTTCAATAATACTTTTAAAAGAATTAGTGTCTATTTAAAAAAACAAAACAAAATCTTTTTTCTCCATTAATTTCTTCCCCAGTTAAAATATAGAAATTTTAATAAAATACCAAGGAAAACTTTAAGAAATAAACATATATTCTTTCTTTTGTTATATATTATTCTATAGTATCTTTTTCCTCAGGTCTTCTATCTATACTATACCAATTAACATATTCAGCATTTGGTTTATACTGCTTTTTCTTCCTCTATGTGAGTAAGTTCTTTATCTTTTTAACTACATAATCTTCTTGATAACAGGATTTTTTTTTCTTTTTTCACCAAAGAATTATGGGCAGAAAGAACTCCACTAATAATAGTAGGTTGAGTTTACTGAAAGATTTTGGTTGTTTGGGAGTTAAGAAGAGTCAGCAATTTTCAATTAGAGAAAAAGCAGTGAAAGCCAAGCTTGGCAAAGGAAAACCTACCCCCAAACCCAATATAAAAGGTGAGATTTAGAGCCTCAACAGTGTCCAGTGAATTGTTTTAGAACTCAATTTTGATGCACTCTCAGTGAAAGAACATACTTACTTGAGTTTTCTACTGCAAGAAAAAATAATCCCTTGACTCTCCTTAATGGAGTTTTCCTTTTGGCACTTATGGCAAGCTTTAAGTTAATCATCTCCCAAAGTCTCAAAATGTTTTGTAAAGTTCAAACCTACAAAGAAGAGTTCATGTCAACCTAACATACAGTTGGTACTCAGCAATTTAAAAAAAAAAAAGCCCTTACCAGAATAAACCAAATACATCAGACCCCTCAAAACTTTTCTTTGTTCAGGGAAATGTGAATCCCCCATCTACAGTGGGAAGAAAGCCCACCCCATTTAATTTGTGGAATCTTCTATCACGAAGAAACATATATGAACTAAGGAAAGAATAAACATCATCAACTGCACATATCACAGAATACTCTAACAAAGAAATCCTTTTCTCTGTTTAGTTTGACTAGTATATTAAATAACATACAAAAACAGTTTAACATACAAAGCAGTGGGATAAAATCTCAGGCTAAAATGTTTTATACAATATAAATGATTAGTTTTTAACTGTACATTTTGAAATTTAACAAAGAATAACATCTACACTTACATTTTTAAAAATCCATAGCTGAAATAAAAGAAGGAACAATTTTAATAAAAGAATAGTTAATGTAAAAATGTACAGAAGGTACAGAAAATTAAGCATCAATTACATAGTGTCTTGGACTGGACTGAGCAAAGTAGAAATGTGTATCATTATATAAGAGGAAAAGGACAAGCATCTAATCTTTTTTAAGTAACATAATCTGTAGATAATTAAACCCATTAAAGAGATTTTACCTAATCTAATAAATAAAAAAACAAACATCATTTGTGACACTGAATTGTCAAAATTTACCTCATTAAATAGATTTAACTTTCTTTCTGAAATTTACTTTATAAAAGAAACATGAAAAAATCTTAGTGAGCTGTATGAAGAGCTTGAATAAAATAGATTTTACTTCAAGGGTAATGAAAAAATACATTTTAATCATGTATGTGAATAAGGAAATAGTAAAAATACTTTCTTGCATTCATCTCCTTTTTACTCACATAGTAATTCATTTTGTTTGGGATTCCATGATCTCTCCTTTGGATTACTGTGATAGCCTCTTCATTGATCTCACTGAATCCAGCCTCTCCTCTCTCCATTCTTTACATAAATTCCAGGCTAAGATTTATAAAGCATAAATGTGACAAGCATTATTTCTCTTTTCAATATGTGGCTACTTATCACCTCTTCAAAATCTAGATACAATTATTTTTTCTAAACTGATTTTACATTGATTCATATTATAGTTCATTAGTTCATATATGATACATCCAATCAACCTGTTCAAAATAACATTCCATCTCCTATCTCTGTTCCTTTGTACAAGCTATCCCTCTGGCTTAATTTAAGTATTTCCCCCCTTTCTTTCCCCTAGATTTCTTCCTGGCTTAGTTTATCTCCTCTGTGAGGCTTTATTGATCCTCTAGTTCTAAACACTTAAACTTACTACATGAGTCCTTCAGATTTACTTTGTATTTTTGAAAATGTATGTAAATGTTTATATTTTATTTCCCTCCATTAACTGTAAGTTACTCAAAGGCAGCTATTACTATGATTTTTGTCATTGTATACTCAATAATTAGTATACAATCTTACACATAGGTGATTGTTTAAAATGTTGGAATAACTTGAATATAGCCGATGCAGTATAAGTAGAAAGAAGAGAAGCAAACTAGACCCATGTCCAAAGGGCCATAAAACTGTTATTTGACTAGGCAAAACCACTATTAGGTCTCTGTCCCCCAAAATGATTAAAGATAAAGGAAAATAACCTATCAATACAAAAGTATTTATTTAAATCTAACTTCAAACACTTCTTACCTGGGTAATAAGTTACTTAACCCAATTTGCCTAACTTCTTCATCGGTAAAATGAGTTGGAGAAGGAAATGGAAAATCATTCCTGCATCTTTGCCAAGAGAAAAGTAAATGAGTTAATGATGAATGAGACACTATTGAAAGGACTGAATGACAATTTGTTATAAAGTGTAGAAACAAAATATAGGTTCACTGATGGAGAATGAGTGAATAATCTGCTATAGTTTTGCATTGAATATTATTGAGTTATATGGATTAAAGGAAATTAAACCTAAAGAAACTCATGGGAAGAACTTTTTTAAGTGAAACATTAGGAAAATGTAGGAAAAAATAATTAATGACTGCAAAAAAAGTAAATAAATACAAACTTAAAAGGCCGTATAACTCCAGGTAAATACAATAGGTTTTTTTTTTTTTCAACTTACTAAAGTTTAAACAGATTCTTTGATTTTTTTTCATACAATTGAATCCACAATAAGAAAGATGTCTAGTTTGCCTCGTAAGATCTTTCCCTCACTAAATATATAATCTTCTGATCTGGAGACATATGTGTCTTTCACCATAATTCTAGTAGGTGATTTTGCTTAAATATAGTGGGGTTCTGCTTTGCAATCTAGTTTTCCTAGGTATTTCTAGCTTCTCTTATTTCACATCAAAATATATCAATAAAAATAATGCAAATAAAAAACCTGGATTTTAATATACTTCAATTTCAATACAAGTCATCTGTGAAGTTAATATTAGCATTTAATTACATAGGTACTTAGTAAGCACTTAAAAGTTGCCATTCCTCAAAGGATTTTTCATTTTACTAACAAAAATATTTAATTTGATTCCAGACTTTCAAAATATGTTTAATGTAAGTACGATGGAGATCACAATCCAGCTTTACTTTCCTATCTGGATAGTTCACGCCTGGATTATCGTGTTGAGTTCCATTTGTAACATTTCTGAAGTGATAAATTGCAATGTTTTTAGAGGAAGACTTGCCTACATACAAAGGCTCCAGTTACAGAACTAGTAAATACAATATTTGTACCTCACTTTCTAAAGGAGAACAAGAAGACAAAGAGAGCTGAAGTGCTTTGCTTGTGGTTACGAAAAGAGTTAATGCCAATGTCAGGAAAAGAGACATCCAATTAATTTCTTCACTTGCTTTCTTACCCTGCCAGATCTGTGTGGCCCAAGATTTGCAGGACTCTACAAGAGAGCTACCTCTTTCAGTAAAGGCTCCTGTTTTATTTTATTTTTTATAGACATCATGAAAATTGAGCACAAGCTCTTAGGATGCATTCTGGTTATTATGACATTGACTTCAGCAGATTTCCTTGACAGCTGTGAGATCACAAGTTCATAGAAAGTTAGATAAAAATTACTTTATCTTTGGGAATTCAAGGCCAAAGAGTCATATCTCAGTGTCTGGTGGGGTTGGTGAAGGACAAGAAACTTCCAATCTTAAAGCAGTGGTTAGAGGAGTGATTATCTGAGGAACAAATCTTAAAACTCTGAATCTAGCCCCTGTTATGCACATCATAAACATTCACTGAGTCAACTCTCCCATGTAAATGAACAGGGAGAAAATACGCTGCAGATGCAGCGTTAGACAATAGGAATGATTTCTGGTGATGAAAGGTTAGGGACCCTGCTCAGATCCTTCATTGTAAGTGATTGTCTGCTACATCTGCAGCATTACAAGTTTCTGGCACAAGCTCAGAGGATTTACCCACCAGCACAGTCAGGAGACTCTTAACTTCTTTGACACTCATAAAACTATATAGGGAATGTAGTAGATTTCTCTTAGCCTTTACCAACATTTTTTAAGTTTAGAAAAGCTACAGTTGGAAGCCTTGTTTTTCTCCATTGATTTAAATGCTCTGTATTGCTGTTTATGGTGGCCTGCTGGTTTATAGCCATGTAACCCTCAAATGTTTGAGCTCAGGAAATAGGGGGGGGAAATACAACCCTCAAACAACAAAGACACCTCATTGTTCACCAGAGTGCTTTCCTGGGTGACTGAAGTGTTTCGAACATACTGGGTAGGGAGCGCACCTCTCTTAATAAAGTACAGAAGCTAGAAGGCTTCTGGAGAAGATCGAAGATTGCAAAACTTTAGAAAGTTGGATGCAGATTGAACAAACTAGGGTGTCTGATTGCAGTGCTGTGTCTCAACAGCAAAAGAAATGATGGGAGTCAGCATAGGCTAGTGGAGAGAGAGAGAGGTAATAGTAATACAAGAAAAAAATGTTCAGCTCTCATATCTGATATATATATATATATATATATATATATATTTATTTATTTATAATGGTTGTTTGGTTGTTTGTGATCCTTAAGAAGCCACTTAACTTGAGACATCAAGGTGGTCCAGACAGAGCATGAGCCTGAAATCAGGTCGACCTCAATTCAAATCCAGCCTCAGACACTTTTATGACCCTGAGCAAATGTCTTAACTTCTATTTGCTTCAGTTTATTCAGTCATGATCTAGTCATGTCAAACTCTTTGTAGTCCTATGTACCATACTGTCAGAAGGTTTTTCTTGGCAAAGATTCTGGAGTGATTTTGCCAGTTCCTTCTCCAGTGGATTAAGGCAAGCAGAGGTTATATGACTTTCCTAGGGTCACCTAGCTAGGAAGTATCTAAGGTCAGATTTGAACTCAGGTCTTCCTGACTTCAGAGCTGGCTCTATCCACTAAGCCACCTCTCTGCCTCCTTGCCACATATTACACACCTGTAAAATGGGGATAATAATCACATCTACCTTACAAAACTGTAGTGAGTTATAAAATGAGGTAGCATTCTTAATAAACACTAAACAAGGTACCTTCCACCTAACAAGCATTTCACAAATGCTTATTTCCTTCCCTTCCCCAAGGGAACACTCTTAAGACTATAATTTGTAAAACTGTTGATCTGCTTTGAATGGAGTTTCCATATTAGCAGTTTTCTTACACTAATTAAATCATAGTTCTAAACATAAATTTAAAAAATGAATAGTAAATAAATAGATATATAAATAACTAACTAGACAAACAAATAAATGATTCATGATGATGTCAGAGAAACATGAGAAGTCATATAACTATGCAAAGGAAATAAACAGAATCAGGAGAAATACATATAATAACTACTATAATGCAAATGAATACATATACAAAACTCATCTATTCTTAGGCTAAATGAAATGACTAGTCTTGGTCAACAAGATTTTTATGGTATTTTATCAAATAATATTCCATATTTCAGACTTTCTTCATTTCATTCTCTGTACAACTTCCCAATTGCTATCCCTAAAAACCAGGTATGAACAAGTCACTTTGTTTTTTCAAGAAGAATAATAGAAGTTAGCATTTATATAGTGCTTATTACACATCAGGCATTGTGCTAATTGATTTTATTTTTTAGTCATCTTTTTTGATCCTCATAAAAACCTTGAGGGGCAGGGAGATTCATGCTATTATCCCCATTTTACATATGAGGAAACAGAAGCAAACACCTCATCCAGGGTTATACAAGTAGAAAAGAGTCTGTGGTTGGATTCCAATTCAGGCCTTCCTGACTCCAGCAATTTTTTTCAATGCACTACCTGTCTGTTCCAGCTTCAGTAGCTCCAAATTGCCATTAGGATAAAATGCAAACACTTCTAATTATCTTTTAAAGCCTGTAACCATCTATCTTCTAACTTTCCTTGATGGTTATTGTTTTCTATCTTGGTTATTGTTTTCTATCTCTCACAAAGGATATAATCCCCTCAACTCTCTAACATTCTGCCCCCTGCATATGTTATTTTCGTCTGTTTGCCTGTTCATATTTGTACCTAAAGCCAGAAATGTACCTCATCTCTGAACCTGAAGAATTCATTTCTATGTTTCCTTATAACTCAAGCACCACCTCCTCTAATAGGCCTGTCCAGATTCCCCTAGAAATTAGGCCTAATTATTCATCAGCAATAAAAATATTTAGGACTACTCCACGACACTCATAACCAAAAAGATCATCCATCACCAAAGAAGGAACTGACAGAGTCTGAGTACAGATTGAATCATACCAATTTTCACTTTATTTCCTCCATGAATTTTTTCCTAAAAAAAGATATATAACCAATACATGTTTTCTTTCACTATGTGACAAATGTGAAAATATGTATTGAATGATAGAACAAGTATAACCTATATCATTACCTGCCATCTCAGGGAGGGGAGAGAGGAGGAATAGAGGACAAGAATATGGATCACAAAATGCCCGAAAATGATTACTAAAAATTGTATCTATGTGTACTTTGGAGGAATAGAATATTAATATAAATAAGTTAATTTTAAAAAGAGATCTGTTTACCAGTTGACACAGATAGGATCCATATATTTTAACAAGTTCCTCTTGTGTCAAGTGTTATGATAGGTAGTGGGGATATAGAAATAAAATAATGTCTCTTTTCAATAACCTTATATTTTACAATGAGAAAATACCAAATGTATAAAAATAAGATAATATGAATAAGTGCAAAACAAATACAATTATTAATCAACATCTTTAAGTCTATTTCATTCAGAAATCATATATTAAGAAACTACTATGTGTTATATACTCTATTAGGTACTGAAGATAAAAAGAAATTGTGTCCTCAGAAAGTCTGAACACTTGCTTTACTATCTCTTCTTAATTCTGTTTATTGTTCATAATTTCTTTATAGATATATAAGCATCCAAGACCAAATTCTTTTACTTATGCTCTTCCTGGATATTGTCTCTTGTGAATTACTAAAATATGATTGTTAGTTGTCTTCCTGTTCTGTATCAGCTATTCTCTGTGGTAGTTGAATTGATAGATTTACAGTTAGGTCCCAGGTAATACAAATAATGAATCCCCCTGATGTGGTAATATTATTGGAATTTGTAATGTTATCATCTCCACTGGGTTGGAACCAGTTATCATATTTTTAATAATTATAACTTCTAATAGTATGTCTTTAAATACAGACTTTAGGGGGATTCATTGTTCTCATTAATCAGGACCTAGCTTGTATGTATTCAGTTTTCTTGCTGTAATCCATTTTTAGTATGAATACTTTTTTTTAAATCAAGTTCACATTTAGCTAGGTAATTATACAATTTACCAGTCCTTATTAAGCTATTACTAGCCAAAAGTCCATATTCACAGGTCTTAATCAGTGATCCAAAAAAGCAAATTCTATTCTGATATCTTCTTAAGGGGCTATTTACACAAGTCACTAGAATAAGACATTGATTCTTAGGATTAGTCAAGAAATACTAGGAAAATACTATTACATTTTAGATACATGCTTCAGAAAGGAAACTGATTTTAAAATATTTATTTACAAATGACACTTAACATTTATTATTCATGTCAATCAAAAATATGTTTTATTATCTCTCAGTAGGAAGTCACCAACTTCCACTATTCTTCTGTTATTCTTTAAACTAATCTTGGATACACTCTTTTCTTGTTGCACCTATATATCCTCATTATTCTTCCATGTGGTATGGGGCACAAATTCTTTCTGAGGCTATTGAGGTCCCCTTTATATAGTAAGAGCTTCCTATCTATGAATCAGGTGTAAAATACTCATTATTTCTTTTTCCTTCTTTCTTTGTGCTTTCATTTAGTAAGGATTAATGCAAAGTTCTACATTTGGATTCTTAAAAAATCAATGTCAGAAATAGAAGATGAATGGGTTATAGCAAAATTATAACTCATATAAGAAATATCTGAAAGAAGTGTGAGAAGGAGGCTTAATGAATCATATAAGATAGGTTCTGTGAAAAGCCAATTTAAATTTAGTCATAGAAAAAACAACTGTGTGTACAGTAAGATAGGTGATTTTTCCCACTGTACTTTTTCTTGGTTAAACTGCATCAGAAACACAGAGCTCAGTTTTGCTTGTCACATTTGGTAAAGCTATAAAAAAAACAAGCTGGAATATGAAAAGCAAGAGTGGGAAACCAGTATGGTGGAGAGGCTTGAAAACTATGCCATATGAAAATTTGTGGTAGGAAATAGGGAAGTTTGGAGAAGAGAAGACTTTGAACATGGGTATAAAAACATAATGAAGTATTTGAAGGGATGCCATGTAGAAAAGGAATTGGACTTGTTTTTTTTCTTAACTCAGAGAGAAAAGTCAGAGGAAGGAGTTAATTATGGCAAAAAGGTAGATTTCAATCAATTCAGTCTTCTTAACATTTTATTTTCCTTCCCTTTTTTCTTTTCTTGCCTCTTCTTTTTTGTTTTTTTTTTTATATTTCTTTTCTCCTTTTTTACTCTTTTCCTCTGCCTCCCTCCCTTCACTCTTTCCTTTGCTTTTCTGGTTATAGTAAGGCTGGTACAGGAAGAAAAAGCCTTAAACTTGGATTTCATTTGCATATGAAACTTCCAGTGAGGAAACTCCAACTATTAATATAGATGGTAACTTTTACAAATTATAGGCTTAGAAAATTACGTAGAAGCATTGGGAAGCTGAGTACTTGAACACTGTCACATGGCTAATATGTTCCAGTGACAGGATTTGAACCTGGTTCTTTAAGATTCTGGGGCTGACTCACAATTTAAAATGTCATGCTGACACTTCAAACAATTTATAATGTCAAAGTGGAATGATTTGCCTTCTAAGGTAGTCATTTTCCTAAGGCTATAATCTTTGTTTATTTTTTGGGCAGAAACTGAATGATTTCTGGATCAGGACTCCACTGAGTTGATTCTATGATTTATGAGTTACCCATGCCAGGTTTATATGATTCAAAGTTCAATCAGAATTATCTTTGAATATAGAAAATGTTAGTTTGCCTCTTTATATCCCATGTGAATCAAAAATGTAAAAACATCCGACAATATAGCAATTTTCTTTACCTTTAAATATTAATTTTTATCAGAATGCCAAAACTTGATATTTTACATTTGATCTATGAAGAATCCAAATGGACACAGAGCAAAAACATGAACATGAGAAAAGAAGTAGATTCCACTTAATTTGATCCATATAAGAAGTTTAGTTTGATTTTCCTTTTTAAACTTTTTAAAAATTGTTTAACTAAACTAACTAAACCTTCCCACTGTGTTGTAGTATAATTCTTCCCCTTATACAAGGATAAATTAACAAATGCCATACAAAGAGTTCATATGTTATTTCAACTTAACCTAAGTGAACTTTCAAGCACTGTCTGAATTTTCTTTTTTTTCAGAGGCCAAAGGTTTTGCAGTTAAGGGATTTGATTCTTCCAAAATGGTGCATTAAATCTTACATGTCATATGCTCACGGCATTGAATAACACTGTTAATATCCCAATATGGCATTAACATTTTTGTCATTCAAAGACTGAGCTGCAAAAAAAAAGGAAAGATTTAGCCCAACAGATATCGTCTTACGTCCACAGTATGAACTCTCTTGATCTTGATTTTGTTCTACTAGAAATTCTGATCTATTTGTTGATCAGAACAAAAGAAATTCTAGGAAAAGCCTGTCATACTAGAAACATTGAAGGCATGTTATACTAAAAAGACACAGAAGGTCAAGTTGTCAAACTATTTAAACAAGAAGGGAAAATGAATTCTGTTTCATTAAGCAAGAAATTTTGTTTTCCAGTTATGAATATGCATCTCTTCATCCACAGTTGATTCCTAACCATCAGAATGTACTACAATTTAATTCAGTTTGATCTTACCAACATATTGCAATAGCCTGATATGTAAAAGATACTGTGACAGGCTTAGAGTAGATCTAATATTAAAGGAGACATAGACTCTACCCTTATGTTACTTATGAAGATATAGGAGGAAAATGTCATGATATAAGAAATATTTGATTGACTTTGACTTATATTTATGAAGTGCTTCCTATATGAAAGCCTGATGTTAGGCCCTGAGAACACCAAGATAAAAAGTAACATTGACCCTGCTTTAAAAGGCTAAACTCTCAAGAGGAACATCTGGCATATGTATACACAAATACAATATGAGGTTGAATATGATAAGAGCAAATACTCTAAGAAAATTTGCCAAAGGAGAAATCAGTTTCATTTTGTTTTGTATGTGGCAGAGAAGGCTTCATGAAGAAAGTCGCTCCTATTTGAAAGCAGAGAATGATTTAAATAAGTGGATATGAAGTGGGGATGCACAATAGAAACTGCAAATTAATGGAAGCCCAAAAGTTCAGGATAAAACTGGAAGAGTCTATAGTCCATGATGACTATACCTTAGAGTATGAAGTGAAGTAGAGTGAAATAAGACTGGAAAAAGTGTTTGTAGCTATTTCATGGAGGGTCTTAAATGTCAGGCTATGTTGGTGCTAATTAAGTTAATATATTATCCTCTAGTCAAATAAACAGCCATTTAATGTTTCTGAGAAAGGATATAACATGTTATAAAATTGCAGCATCCAATAGAAGGATTATTTTTGGAGCTATACAGTGGAACTAAGATATAGAAGCCATTGATAGCAGTAACAATAAAATAATAATAATAGCTAAAATGCATATTGTATTCACTCTGTGCCAGACACTATGTTAAGTACTTTACAACTATTATTCCATGTAATCCTCACAAGAATGCCATCATCAATAACAATTAATGTTAGCTAGCATTTACATAGCACTTACTATGTTCCAGGCAGGAACTGTGTTAAGTATTTTAAAAATTGTCTTATTAGAATTTATAATTATCTCATATGATTCTCACAACAATTCTAGAAAGAAGATGCTTTTATTAGTCCTGTTTTACAGTTGAGAATATTGAAGCAAAAAAGAATTAAGTGATTAGTCAAGGGTTACATAGTTAATAAATGTCTAAGGTCAGATTTAAACTTGGGTTTTCCTGACTTTAAGCTATGACACTCTATCCACTGTACTACCCAGCTGCCATTATACACTATTAAGATATTCTATAGTAAGAGTTATGATGACTTGAACCAAGGTACTGACAGTGTTAATGGAGAAGGAAAGATACAGTTCTTGTGCTAGAAAATATTTAACAACTGGCTCTCTGGGAGAAAAATGTTTGCATTTATGCAAAGTTTAATCTTCATTACTAACATTTTCTCCATCACATGGTTTAGACAACCAATAACAATTAAATGAATAAAAAAGATAAATATATAAATGAGAGAATGATTAAATAAATAAAGAAAGCCTTGATTTATAGTGTATATAGCCTAGGAATAAATGTTCATACTCTATATTTCATAGTAAACCTTGAACTGTTTTGACGTGGGTCCAACATACCATTGATACCATGAAAAAATATTAGGGATGTAGATTTGACAATGTGGTTAAATGATTGGATGAGGAAGGAGTAAGAAAGAAAAATTACAGTTAGATTTAAGGTTTTGAACTTTGGTGACAAGAAAGCTAGCAATCAATAGAAATAGGGAAGTTCGGAGGAGGGAAAATTCATCTCTGAAGGGAAAGAAAGTGTTTGTTGTTGTTTGTTTGTTTGTTTTTAGTATATGAGTTTGGGGGCAGCTGGGTGGCTCAGTGAACTGAGAACCAGGCCTAGATACAGGAGGTCCTGAATTCAAATTTGACCTCAGACACTTCCTAGCTGTGTGATCCTGGGCAAATCACTTAACTCCCCTTTACTAGCCCTTTCTGCTCTTCTGCCTTGGAACCAAAACACCATATTGATTCTAAGATGGAAGGTAACCGTTTAAAAAAAATTGACAGATTCATCTCTTAGAAGTTCATAATCCCCAAATCTCCTGTTTCTTGATTTTGTTCTTAGAAATCAAATAAAAGACAGAAAGAAGTACTAAACTTCTTTTATAAATGAGAACTACAGATATTTCCAGACACAAACACATTAACAAATGCATCATTTACACAAATCACAAAAGAACACCTCTCAGTTGAATCCTAACTCCAAAAACAAGCCAACTGTTAATATTGAATATCCAATTTAACATTATCCAGAAACATCTAACTGATGTTAAACTTGAAGGAACAAATACATTTTTGACATCATAATGACATTGGTAGTTTATTGATGCATATATTTCTTCTATATCAAACTTCACTTCCATGTTCCCTATAATTTTCCACTACCATATTTTTGCTCATAACATACTCTACTTTTTAAATGCCTTCCATTTTCACTTCTCTCACCTATCTTCATATCTTTTCAAAACTGTTCTTTTTTTAATCAAACTTCATTTTGTTATGGGTTGTCTATTTTGTACTTTTCACAATTTTGGTTTTCATCCCCATGCAACACTTGAATGTAAAAATCCAATCCTAATCTCTCTAAGCACCAGACTTATATAAAACCAAATGTCTGATCACCCCACAAATATTTCTCTAGCATTTCAGACTCATACTTTTTTTGAGCTACCCAGCTGCCCCCTGGCTATTTGTTTTTAAGTGTTAATATTACATTAACTTGATGCTACCTGGTATTTGATACCAGCCTAGTGAATCACTTTACAACTTTCTATATTAATAAAACTGCCCAGTCCTGAACCATATCTAAATATCAATTGTAAAAGCATTGAGCAACAAGTCATTAAATTCATTACATCCAAATAATGTGTTTTTTTAATTCAAGGTTTAAAAAAAAAAAGAAAGGAAGAAAAGGATAAGCAATGAGGAAAAACAGAATGAAGGAAAACTCACCAGATGTAATTATGACTTTGAATGAGAATGGGATGAATTCACTCATACGATAAAAACAAAAATCTGGATAAAAAACCAGAACTCCACAATATGTTGTTTACAAGAAAATACACTTAAAAATGAGAGATATACATATAGAAATAATAAAGAGCTAGAGTAGAATAATTCTATCCTTCAGTTCATTAAGCTGGAATAATAACAAAATTCATTTGGAACAAGAAAATATAAAGAATATCAAAATAGTTTTAAAAAACATAAGGGAAGGAGATCTAGTGGTATCAGATTTTAAACTGTTTTATGAAGCAGTAATTATCAAAAACATCTGGTGCTGACTAAGAATTGGACAGGTAGATCAGTGGAAAGAACAGACATACAACAAAGCACAGAAAAAGGTTATAAAAATTTTGTATTTGACAAAAGCATAGATCCAGGTTTTAGGTCATAAGGAATCACTATTTGGTAAAAAAAAAAATGCTGTGACAATTGGAAACCAGTTTGGCAGGAACTAGACATGGAACAATATCTCACATCATTCACTAAGATAACATCAAAATGGAAAAATGACTTAGACATAAAAAAGAGATATCATGATTAAATTAGAAAAACAGGAAACATATGAACTAAAAGATTTATGGATAGGAGAGGAATTTGTGAGTCAAAAAGAGATAGAGAGCACTGAGAAATATAAAATGGATAATTTTGAGTGGATAGAAAATTTTTCATAAAAACAAAACAAATGTTACCAAGTTTGTAAGGAAAGCAGAAAATTGGGGAAAATGTTTTGCAGACAGCCTCTCAGATACATTTGTTATATCTAAAACAAATAGAGAATGTTGTCAAATTTATAAGAATAAGAGCCATCCTTTAATTGATAAATGGACAAATGATATAAACAAATTTCAGATGAAGAAATCAAAGCTATACATGAAAAAATACTCTAAATCACCACTGCAAACCAAAATAATTCTGAGATATAATCTCACACCATGAGACTGGATAAAACGACAAAGGGGAAAAATAACAAATGTAATTGTTGGAGGGGATATGAAACAATGTGGACACTAATAATTTTGAATAATTTGAAATAACACCAAGAAAGTTATAAAACTGTATATTTATTCTATAAATTTGGATTAGTACTCTATAGATTTGAGAATTTTGACCTTTATAAGAGAAATGTATTATAAAAAATTTCCCAGTTTGTTTTTTCTCTTCTAATCTTGGTTATATTGCTTTTTCATGTACAAAATCTTTACAATTTAATATAATGCAAATTATTCTTTTTATATTTTGTAATGCTTTCTATCTCATATTTGGTCATAAATTCTTGTCTTCTCCAAAATATAAACTGTTTTCAAAAGCTAGACTTTTCTCCAAAGAAACTATTAAACTATAATATCATAATATATAACTATATATTATGCATAATATATAAACTATATATTTTATATATATAATATATAACATATATATACTATAATATAATATAATGATTCTATAATTCTCTAATTTAGTGATGGTATCACTTTTTTTTTTCTAAATCATATACCCATTTTGACATTATCTTTGCATAGGGTAGGAGATACTGATCTATACCTAATTTCTGCTATATTGTTTCCCAATTTTTCCAGCAACTTTTGTTAAACAAAAACCCAATGAGTTCTTATTCCAAAAGCTGGGGTCTATGAGTTATCAAACACTAGGTTGCTAAGTTTATTTACCCATATATAATGTGTATCTAATCTATTCCACTGATCTATTTCTTAGTAAGTACCACAATGTTTTGATGATTATCACTTTATAGTGTGGTAGAGACATGCATGCAAAGGACAGAAGCTGGAAATTGATTATCTGTCAGTCAAATGAAGATTCCATTTGGAATGTGACTGGGAAACAGTTGGGGCCAAGACTGGATTTGAAAGTCTTTGGGGCTTTCTGGCTGATTTGAAGGAAGAAGCTGTGTTTATCTCTGGGACTTGGGATAGTCAAGTTGGAGGTGGTCCGGCTGATTTGAAGGCAGAAGAAAACGATGGACAATAGTCCCTATATCTCTCTCTGACTGGCTCTGTTTCATAATAGTGACTGAATTGCCATTTCTCTTAATATCCTCCAACCTAAGATTCACTGTAGATAATAGGGAAAACCCTATCCCTCTTACTTCATCCTCTATCTTTCCTGTTTCCCCAAATAAACCCTTATTTGAGATTAAGAAAAGAGTACTTCCTCTGAAATTTCACAGCTCACCCTGAATGACTTAGAAGGAGGCTGAAGAAGAAAGGGGGAGGGGAAGCAGAGGGATGGAAGGGAGATATAGAGGGAGAAGGGTAAGGAAAGGAAGATAACTACCTGATTCATTAGTTATCTAGTATCCATCAAATATACCCCCTCAAATATCATCTATTACAGTAGTGCTGTTTGAGATCTGGTACTGCCAGGTCACTTTCATTTACATTTTTCCTTTCATTAATTCCCTTGATATTCTTGACCTATTTTTCTTCCAGATGAATTTTGCTATCATTTTTTCTAGTTCTATAAAATAATTATTTAGTACTTTGTTTGGTATTACACTGAATAAATAAATTAATTTATGTAAAATTGTCTTTTTATTATATTAGCTCAGTTTATCCATGAGCAATTAATTAATTTTCCAATTATTTAGATTGGACATTATTTATATGAAAAGTGTTTTGTAATTTTGTTCATATAATTCCCAGGTTTGTCTTGGCAAATGGATTCCTAGGTAATTTATATTGTCTAGAATTATTTTACGAATTTTTTTGAAATTTTATGAAATTTCTATCTCTTGTTGAAGTTTATTAGTAATATGTAGAAATGCTGATGATGTATATGAATTTATTTTGTAACCTACAACTTATTTTACTTATTCATTATTTCAACTAGTTTTTAAGTTGATTCTCTAGAATTCTCTAAGTATATCATCATATCATCTGTAAAGAGCAAGAGTCTAATTTCCTCATTACCTACTTTAATTCCTTCAATTTCTTTTTCTTCTCTTATTGCTAAAGCTAGAATTTCCAATACAATAATTAATAGTGGTGATAATGGGCATCTTTACTTCACTCAGATCTTATTGAGAAGGCTTCTAACTTATCCCCATTGTAGATGATACTACTGATGGTTTTATGTATATAATCCTTTTCATTTTAAGGAATGACACATGTATTTCTCTGCTTTATAATGTTTTTAATAGGAATAGGTGTTGTATTTTGTTGAAGGTTTTTTCTAAAACTATTGAAATAATCATGTGATTTCAATTAATTTGGTTATTGATATGGTCAAGTATACTGATAGTTTTCCTAATACTAAACCAGCCTTGTATTTCTGGCATAAACCCACCTGGTCATGGTGAATAATATTTGTCATAAATTGTTTTAGTCTCCTTGATATTATTTTATTTAAAATTTCGACATCTATGTTCATTACGAAAATTGGCCTATAATTTCTTTTCTCTATTTTTGCTTTTTCTGATTTAGGTAACAAAACCATCCACATGTCATGAAAAGAATTTGGCAAGATTTCTTCTATGCCTGTTTTCCAAAATAGTTAGTGTAGTATTGGGATAAATTGTTTTTAAAACGTTTGATAGAATATACTTGTGAATTCATCTGACACTGGGGATTTTTTCTTATGAAGTTCATTGATAGTTTGTACAATTTCTTTTTCTGTTAAGGGATTATTTAAGTATTCTACTTCCTCGTTTGTTAATCTGAGTAATTTATGGTTTTGTAAATATTCATCTATTTCACTTAGGATGTTAGATTTATTAGCATATACTTGGGCAAAATAGCTCCTAATTATTGCTTTAATTTAATTAATTATTTTAATTTTCTTTTTTATTGGTGATGAGTTCATCATTTTCATTTTTGATACTGATTATTTGATTTTCTTCTTTCCTTTTTTAATAAAATTGAATAAGTTCTGTTTCCTTTCTTATTTTTTCTTTTTTTCATAAAACCAAATCCTGGTTTTATGAATCATGTAAACATAGAAAAATATTCTTAAAAAAAGGATATCAGGTCAGTTTCCTTTAGTTATTTCTTGTATTATGATATCTTATGATATCTAGGCTTGTTTTTTATCATGACTTTCAAGTAGTCGAATATTCTTTTCTTTTGGTTGTTTTGTTTGTTTTTATTTTTGGAAATTTTTATTTAATTAGGTAATTTAAAATATTTTCCCATGTTTACAAGATTCATGTTCTTTTCCTCCCCTACTCCCAGTCCACTCCCATAGCTGATGTGCAATTCCACTGGGTTTTACACTTGTCATTGATTGAGACCTATTTCCATATTACTGATATTTGCACTAGGTTGATCATTTAGAGTCTATATCTCCAATCATATCCCTATCAACCCATTTAATCAAGCACTTGTTTTTCTTCTGTGTTTCTACTCCAACAGTTCTTCCTCTGAATGTGGATAGCTTACTTTCTTATAAGTCCTTCAAAATTGTCCCGGATCATTGTATTACTGCTAGTAGAGAAGTCCATTCCATTCCATTATACCACAGTGTATTAGTCTCTGTACATCATGTTCTCCTAATTCTGCTCCTCTCACTCTGCATCAATTACTGGATGGTCATTCCAGTTCACATGGAATTCCTCCAGTTCATTATTTCTTTGAACACAATAGTATTCCATGATCAACACATACCAAAATTTATTCAGTCATTCCCCAATCTGAGGACATTCTCTCATTTTCCAAATTTGCCACCACAAAGAGTATAGCTATGAATATTCTTATACAAGTCTTTTCTCCTATTCTCTCTTTGGTGTACAAACCCAGCAGTAGTATGGCTCAATGAAAGGACAGGCCATCTTTTAGTGCCCTTTGGGTATAGTTCCAAATTGCCATCAAGAATGGTTGGATCAACGCCCAACTCTACCAGCAATGTATTAATATCCCAGTTTTGCCAAATCCACTCCAACATTTATTACTTTCCTTTGCTGTCCTATTAGCAAATCTGCTAGGTGTGAGGTGGTACCTCAGAGTTGTTTTGATTTGCATTTCTATCATTTTAAGAGATTTGGAAATTTTTTTCATGTGCTTATTAATAGTTTTGATTTCTTTATCTGAAAATTGCTTTTTCATGTCTCTTTTGCCCATTTATCAATTGCGGAATGGCTTGATTAGTTTGTATAAATGATTTAGCTCCTCATAAATTTGAGTAATTATACTTTTGTCAGAGGTTTTTGTTATAAATATGGTTTCCCAATTTGTTGCTTCCCTTTTAATTTTGGTTGCATTGGTTTTGTTTGTACAAAACCTTTTTAATTTAATGTAATCAAAATAATTTATTTTACATTTTGTAATTTTTTTAAAAATTCTTGCTTGGTCTTAAAATTTTTCCTTTCCCAAAGATCTGACAAGTATACTAATTCTGTGTTCACCTAATTTACTTATAGTTTCCTTTTTTATATTTAAGTCATTCACCCATTCTAGGTTTATCTTGATGTAGGGTGTGAGATGTTAATCTAAACCTAATCTTTCCCATTCTGTTTTCCAATTTTCCCAGAAGTTTTTGTCAAAGAGTGGATTTTTGTCTCAAAGTCTGGGATCTTTGGCTTTATCATAGACTGTCTTACTGAGGTCACTTGCCGCAAGTCTATTCAACTGATTCTTCATCCTGTATCTTAGCCAATACTATATTGTTTTGATTTTCACTGCTTTATAGTATAGTTTAAGATCTGGTACTGGTAGGTCACCTTTCTTTACATTGTTTTTCATTATTTTCCTTGATATTCTTGATCTTTTTTTCTTCCAAATGAACTTTGTTATTGTTTTTTTCTAATTCAGTAAAAAAGTTTCTTGGTATTTTGATGGGTATGGCACTAAAAAAGTAAATTAGTTTGGGTATGATTGTCATTTTTATTGTGTTAGCTCATCCTACTCATGAGCAATTAATGTTTTAACCAATTGTTTAGATCTAGTTTTAATTATGTGGAAACTTTATTGTAGTTGTGTTCATATAGTTCCTGTGTTTCCCTTGGCAGATAGATTCCTAAGTATTTTATATTGTCTAGGGTGATTTTAAATGGAATTTCTCTTTCTAAATCTTGCTGTTTGGAAGAACTCCTTCTTTAAGTATTTTGTCAAATAGTTTGTATTGTATTGGGATTGGTTGTTCTTTGAATGTGTGATACAATTTATTTGAGAATACATCTGGTAATGGAGATTTTTTTCTTAGGGAGTTGTTTGATGACTTGTTCAATTTCTTTTTCTTATATGGGGTTATTTAGGTATTCTATTTCTTTTTCTGTTAATCTAGGCTATTTATATTTTTGTAAATATTCATCCATGTCACCTAGATTGCCATAGTTATTGCCATATATTTGTTCAAAATAGTTTTTAATGATTGTCTTAATTTCCTCTATATTAGAGGTGAGTTCTCCCTTTTCATCTTGGATACTGTAAATTTGGTTTTCTTCTTTCCTTTTTTAAATTACATTGACCAGTATTTTGTCTACTTTATTTGTTTTCTCAACATACCAGCGTCTAGTCTTATTTATAAATTCAATAGTTCTTTCACATTCTGTTTTGTTAATTTCTCATTTAATTTTTAGGATTTCTAATTTAGTTTTCATCCGAGGATTTTTAATTTGTTCACTTTCTATTTTTTTTTTTAATTTACAGGCCCAATTCATTGACCTCTGCCCTCCCTAATTTTTTAGTACATGTGATCAAGGATATAAATTTCCCCTGAGTACAGCTTTGGCTGTATCCCATAGATTTTGCTTGTCATTATCATTTTTTTCAATGAAATTATTGTTTCTATGATTT
This sequence comes from Monodelphis domestica, assembly GCF_027887165.1. Classification (NCBI taxonomy): domain Eukaryota; kingdom Metazoa; phylum Chordata; class Mammalia; order Didelphimorphia; family Didelphidae; genus Monodelphis; species Monodelphis domestica. The sequence goes on along the minus strand of NC_077227.1, from coordinate 236,273,621 downwards.
GTTCTTTAACCAATTTTGGAGAATCATATTACTTAATTTCCAAATAGTTTTTGATGTGCTTCTCCATGTACCCTTACCAATTATTATTTTAATTTCATTATGATCTGAGACCTTTGTATTTGTTATTTCTGCTCTGTTGCATTTATTTGCAATGTTTTTATGCCCTAGTACATGTTTAGTCTTTGTGAATGTGCCATGTACAACTGAGAAGAAGGTGTATTCCTTTTTGTCCCCATTTATTTTTCTCCATTTATCTATTAACTAATTTTTCTAAGATTTGATTCACTTCTCTTACCTCTTTCCTATTTATTTTTGGTTTGATTTATCTAGATCTGATAGAGGAAGGTTCAGGTCTCCCAAGAGTGTGGTTTTATTATTCATTTCATCCTTGAGCTGCACTAGTTTTTCTTTTAGAAATTTTGATGCTATATGATTTGGCACATACAGGTTGAGTACTGATATTTCCTCATTGCCTATACTACCCTTTATCAGGATGCAATTATCTTCCCTATCTCTTTTAACTAGTTCTATTTTTACTTTGGCTTTGTCAGATATCATAATTGCAACTACTGCATTTTTTCTCATTTCTTTTCTATATTGGCATCAGCCCAATAGATTTTACTCTATCCTTTTACCATTACCCTGTGTGTATCTACCTGGCTTATGTGTATTTCTTGTAGACAGTATATTGTAGGATTTTGGTTCTTACTCCACTCTTCTATTTGCTTCCATTTTATGGGTGAGTTCATCTCATTCACATTCATAATTATGACCACCACTTGTGTATTTCCCAATGTTTTGATTTCCTCTCTTAGTCCTGTCCTTTCTTCTTGCACTATTTCCTTCTATACCAGTTTTGTTTTTAAAAGGCCCCCTTAATCCCCACCCTTATTTTGCTTCCCTTTCTTACCCCACCCTTCTTATTCTCATATTATTTTTCTTTAGGGTCTTCTTAAACTACCACCACATTCTCCTTCTTTTGTATTGCTTCCCTATCCACCAGTCTGTTTTTTTACCCTTCCACTTCTCTATAGGGCATGAATGTCCCAATGGATCTGAATGTTCTTCCCTCTTTGAGTCAATATGAATGCATGTAAGAATTAATTACTTCCTGTCTCCAACCTTTTTACCCATCCAGTATATTGGTGTTCTCCCTCTCTCCTGCCATGCACTTCTTTATGAAATATAAATTTACCCCATTGTGTCTTCTTTCCCATTTCTCTTAGTATTAATCTCTTTTTTAACATCTAGTTTTATATATTTTTATTCACACATATATATATACACACACTTATATATATATATATATATATATATATATATATATATATATATATATATATATATATATATATATATATATATATATATATATATATATATATATATATATATATATATATATAAAGAGAGAGAGAGAAAGAGAGAGAGAGAGATTTCATCCTATACTGTTTGTCACTGTTCCCTCTAAACAAAATTCTTTTAGCTACCCAGGCCATAATAACAATTTTAAAGAGTTACCAATGTCATCTTTTCTTATAGGAATACAAATCATTTGGACTTATTGGGTCCCTTAAAAAAGGGGGATTTTTTGTTTTTTTTTCTCCCTTTCTTAATTACCTTTTGGTGATTTTCTTGAGTTCTGTGTTTGGGCATTAAATTTTCTGTTTAAGTTTGGTCTTTTCTTTATGAATGATTGGAAGTCTTCTATTTTATTAAATGACCATACTTTCCCTTACAAGAATGCAGTCAGTTTTGCTGGGTGGTTGATTCTTGGTTGTAGACCCAGTTCCCTTGCTTTCCAAAATATCATATTCCATGCCATCCAGTCATTCAGTGTAGATGCAACCAGATCCTGTGTTATCCTAACTGTGGTTCCATTAGTATCTGAATGACTTTTTCATAGCAGTTTGTAATATTTTTTTCCTTGGTCTGGTAGCTCTTGAATTTGGCTATAACATTCCTGGACATTATCAATTGAAGATTAAATACATGACTTGATCTGTGGATTCTTTCATTCTCAAATTTTCCCTCTTACTCTAGAATGTTGAAGCAATTTTCTAGGATAATTTCCTGTAGAATGATGTCTAGGCTTTTTCTTTTGTCATGATATTCTGATAGTTCAATAATTCTTAGATTGTCTCTCCTCGATCTTTTTTCAAGGTCTGATGTTTTGTCAATGAGGTGTTTCATATTTTCCTCAATTTTTTCATTTTTTTATTTTGTTTTATAGATTCTTGATGCCTTGTGAAGTCATTTCCTTCTAGTTGTTCGATTCTAATTTATAAAGACTGAATTTCATCACTGGCATTTTGGTCATGCTGCTCTTTCTGGTCTAATTTTTTTGTAGTTCATCTTTCATTTTCTTTGCCTCATTTTTAAGCTGGTTAATTTTGGCTTCCAAGACACTATTTTCTTGTTTTAGTTCATGTGCCTCTGTTTCCAGATGACTTATTTTGCTTTTAAAGTTCTTTTCCCAATTGTCTTCAGCCTCTCTTAATTTGTTTTTTGAATTATATTTTGAGTTCTTCCAAAGCCTGTATCCAATTCACTGGAGTTTCTGAGTTTTTGCGTGGTGTTGCTTGTTCCTCCTCTGTTCCATTTACTCTTTGTTCATTACCTATGTAGAAGCTGTCAATTGTATTTTCTTTTTTTTCCTTTTTCTGTTGTTTACTTATATTTTTTCCTTCTTTCTCCCCTGTAATTGCCTCTAATCTTGCTCCTCTGATTATTTGCTGGATCTTTGGGTTTGGGCTATTCTGTCCTAAAGGGGCTTATTTTCTGCTCTGCTGATTAATCAGGTTAGGCTGATAGTATTAATGAGCCCTGAGGTCAGATCTCCTCTAACTAGCAGCAGAACCTCAAAAGGAGCTGGGCTTACCACCCTGTTATCAAGGTTGTATCCTGTAGTGGTTGTAGCATTTGCCCTTGGAGCTTAGTCATCAAGGCTCTCAGAGCAGTCTATGGGGGAGGAGTGTTGGACCTTGAGCTTCCTTGCCCTCTGAAGTCTTCTTATCTGCCCTACTGATGAGATTAAGTCAGGGTGGGGTTGATCTGCAGAGCTAGATGTGCCCTGAGGCCAAAAAATCCAGAAGGGGGAGGCTAGATGGAGTGTTTGGGCTGTGACTAGGCTGCCTTCTCTATGCCTCTCCTTCAGCTGTTTCCCTGATGCCTGTGTTCAATACCCTGAGGCTATCACAGCTGTGCCAGTGAGGCACTCCCTCTAGCCTAGAGCCCTTCCCTGCCCAGAGATTCTAGCCAGCTTTCCAGGCTCAGCACTATAGGTGGGGGATAGGTCCTGGAACCTTCCTTCTTCCTTTCCCTTATACTGGAGTGTTCAAGAATTCAGGCTTTGTTGGAGAGTATCTTTTAAGTTGAATATAATAGGAGAGATCCCAAGCTCTATCCTGTTTTTATCCATATTGACTCCATCTTGATGGTGTCAGTCCAATATTCTTAAGGTATATTTCCTGATCTATTTTCCAGGTCATTTGTCTTTTCAATGAGATAGTTCATATTTTATTCTATTTTTATTTTATTCTTTTTTTTATTTTATTGTTTCTTGATGTCTCATGAAATCATTAGCTTCTAATAGCCCAGTATTAATTTTTAAAAATGATTTTCTCCCATGAGTTTTTGAACCTCCTTTCTTTTTCATTTGTCCAATTCTGCTGTAAATTTCTTGTTGCATTGTCTTAATATCTTTTCTCTATTTTTCCTCTTCCTGTCTTAATTGATTTTTGAAATACTTTTTGTGTTCTTCCAGAACCTGAGATCAAATCATATTTTTCTTTGAAGCTTTGTGTATATTTGCTTTGCTTTCATTGTTCCCTTCTGTCTCTGCCCTGCCCCTCTTTGTCTACATAATTTTTTCCCCTATGGTTGTATTTTTCTTTTTTGCTTATTTTCCCAGCCTTTTTCTTGACTTTGACATTTATCTGGACTCTGTTCTCAGGGTAGAGAGGGAACTCTCTTAAACTTCAGTTTTTCCTTGATCCTACTCTTAGCTCCATTTCTGGGTTTCTTGCAAGTTTCAATTCTTTTGAAGTGTTATGAAGGACTGTGGGCTGGAAGCTCTGAAAGCCACTTCACATTGCTGATTCAATCACTCCCTGATACTGCTGTTAGCTTGCAGAGCTTAGAACACTTCTTCTTTATTTGTGCCTGTACTCCTTGGTGTAGCCTTCTGAAAGCTGTGCTCTCTCACCCCAGTGAACCATACCCTCTCTGACTACCTTCCAAGTTGTTACCTATATGAAATTTGCTTCACTTTTCATCCTTATTGGTTCTTTCACTCCAGTATTTGTTTTAAGATGTTATTTTGAGGTTTATTGGAGATGATTCTAATAGAGGTTCTAACTTTCCCTACTTCTACTTTGTTATCTTGACTCTACCTCCTGGCCATGCCTTTGAATTAAATGACTTCCAAGATTCTTTCCAATTTTCAAGTTGTTTGAGTGTATTGTATACATTATGTTTGGATGGGCTTTTATATTTTTTCCCATGGTTACATTATATGGCTAGGTGTCATTATGGCTGAAGTTTTAAGGAAGGTTTCATAATTAGATAACTAATTATATAAATGATTTTGTATAAGAAACTCTAGAATTTTTATAATTCAAAAATAACATCATAACTAGTACATATTAAGAACATAATATTTCTTTGAAATAATTTCTTAAGTTATGAGATATATTAGTAACTTGGAACAGCTTTCTATTTGACATATAAACATTTTATTGACTTGATTATAGCTTTATATTATGATTACTGATATTATCTAATAAATCTGTAAAAGAGAAGCAAGATAACAATGTTTAAAGGGAACTGGTATTAGAGGTGGGAAGGACTAGCTATATAAATCCCACTCTGATACACATTGGTAATATGAGCTGATGAAATTTCTTATCACTGAGTCTCCTATGAACTGGATCAAAAAAAGCATTTTCTCTTTGGCATTAAAATTTTGCATATTCTTTCCTCTTCCTACTCATTTCAAACATTTGATTCTTTTCTTTGCACTCTATGAGGTAAGGACTTTATACTCCTTGCTATTCCTCATATATGACATTAAAACTACTAAATTTTTATCTTTTTTACATGTGGTCCTTTCATTATTGCAATATTTTCTCTACTCACCTCTGTCTTTTACCTTCCCTGCCTTTAACTGAGCTCAAATTCTACCTTCTATAGAAGACTACTGAATTCTTGCTACTGCTAGTGCTTTCCTTCTGAACTTAACTTCCATTTATATTGTGTAGATCTTGACATACATAGTTCCTTGCTTTTTGTCTCCCTTTTTAGAATATGTGCTCTCTGGAGGTATGGATTATGTTTTTGTGCTATTGCCTTTATGTGCATCTCAAGCATTTAATCATAGTTCCTGTTATATTTTATTTTTTTTTTAAAACTTGGCCTTTCATCTTAGAATGAATACTGTGTATTTTTTCCAAGGCAGAAAAATGGAAAGGGCTGGGCAATGGAGTTAAGTAACTTGCCCAGGATAATATAGCTAGGACATATCTGAGGTCAGTTTTGAACCCTTGACCTACCATCTCCAGGTCTGGCTCTCAATCCACCTAGCTTCCTGCAATATGCTCTCTTATAATTTTTTTTTTCCTAGCTGATCTAACTCAGACAAAAAGTTGAACATATGACTGATGAAGTGCTTCCTCACTATTACTTAATGCTTCTATTAGTCATTAGTAATTTCCCTTTTACCTCCTTGGCTTCCTTAGCTCTTTCTCAAACTTATTTTCTTTGAGATATCTCTACACTGAATTAATGAAAAAAAATTACAAAGCATTTGCTATATCCTAGACACTCTGCTGAATGCTGCGGATTCAAAAGTAAGAAGTAAAACAATCCTTGGAACTTCCTTCCTTCCTTCCTTCCTTCCTTCCTTCCTTCCTTCCTTCCTTCCTTCCTTCCTTCCTTCCTTCCTTCCTTCCTTCCTTCCTTCCTTCCTTCCTTCTTCCTCTTTCTGTCTCTCTATTTTTCTTTCTTTCTTTCTCTTTCTTTCTCTTTCCTTCTTCCTTCCTTCCTTCCTTCCTTCCTTCCTTCCTTCCTTCCTTCCTTTCTTTCTTTCTTTCTTTCTTTCTTTCTTTCTTTCTTTCTTTCTTTCTTTCTTTCTTTCTTTCTTTCTTTCTTTCTTTCTTTCTTTCTTTCTTTCTTTCTTTCTTTCTTTCTTTCTTTCTTTCTTTCTTTTCTTCTTTCTTTCCTTTCTTTCTCTTTATTCTTTCTTTCTTTCTTTCTTTCTTTCTTTCTTTCTATCTTTCTTCCTTCCTTCCTTCCTTCCTTCCTTCCTTCCTTCCTTCCTTCCTTCCTTCCTTCCTTCCTTTCTTTCTTTCTTTCTTTCTTTCTTTCTTTCTTTCTTTCTTTCTTTCTTTCTTTCTTTCTTTCTTTCTTTCTTTCTTTCTTTCTTTCTTTCTTTCTTTCTTTCTTTCTTTCTTTCTTTCTTTCCTTCCTTCCTTCCTTCCTTCCTTCCTTCCTTCCTTCCTTCCTTCCTTCCTTCCTTCCTTCCTTCCTTTCCAGGGCAGAGGAGTGGAAGGGCTAAGCAATTGGGGTCAATTGTCTTGTTCCAATCACACAAGAAATTCCTGATGCCAGATTTAAAACTAAGATCTCCTCACATCTCCAAGCCTGGTTCTCTATCCACTGAGCCACCTAACTGCCTAGTGCTTACTTTCTAATAAAGGAGGCTAACATTAAATTTTAAAAGAATTATTTGGAATGGAAGGAGAAGTATGGTGTATAAATTAATGTTCTGTAGAAACTTGGACTATGACATGCTTTAAATTATCTTAACTATGCCTAAGAAGAGAATTTTGAATGATTGATTGGCTATGAAAATATCTATTTTTAAGGATAATATCTAAGCAAATATTAACATAAACTTTACCCAAAAGAAAATGAATTAATTTTGTTAAAAGTGTATTGAATTAAATACACTACTCTATTCTCCAACCACTTAGCATGAATAGGAATTTGTTACATTAGGTTTGCTTTGCTATTAAACATTTCATTTGTTCATTGGTGGATAAAAGCTGCATGAAATTTTCAGTCCTAAGCCGAATCAAGAGAGATGTATTTACTATATTCTTCATGACCAAATCTTTTAAAAACAAGCTATGCAACCAGAAAATCCATTGGACAATGTTGTAAAGGGATGAAATACAAATCTTAGTGACATGCTTTCAATTGCTCAAATCATTGACCTATGGCTTTTCTTCTTTTATTGAAAATTCTACATAGAAATGCAATTCCAGAATGCCTGGAAAATAAATTGATATCATAATATAAATAATACAAATGGTATTTAAAATGATACAATGATAAGTTTATATAAATCACAAAAGTATAAGCCATAGCTAAAATAGATATACAGTGAAAAATGTCTGAATTGCTAAAGTCTGCAAAACTGGGCTGATTTGTAACAACTACCTTTTCCTCTTTTCTTCCTCTCTACATTTCTACCCTTAAAGAAGTGCAAGACTTTAAAGTCATAACTAGGATGAAGAGATGAGATCTCTCACTAACCTACAATATTGCCACAATTTAATTAGTACTATAGTACTTAAAATCCTATATTAGAGAAGTTATCTTAGCACTTGAATAGAAAAAAATAATTGCTTACAAAAGAAAGTCCTAGAACAGTGGTGGCGAACCTATGGCACAGGTGCCAAAGATGGCATGCAAAATACTCTCTGTAGGTATAGAGGCCACCCTCTCTGCCCCATCCCCCCCCATTAAAGTTTCTTACTAGAAAGACTTGGGTGGAGCTACTCCCCTCCTCATCTCCACTGTGCCTGATGAAATTTTTCAAATCCCCTGCCCCTCTCCCCAGCAGCCCAGTAGGAACACAGGGTGTAAGGTGGGAGATTCACAGGCAGCAGAGCTGGAGGGGAGTTGAGCCACTCCCCTCCCCATTTCCACAGGAGCCTCCAATCATCCATCTCCCTGCTGAATAGCACATAGTCTCTGGGAATGTGACATGGCACTCAGTCTCTGGTGGGGTGGGGGAGGAGGGGATGGGACTCTTTCTCTAAAAGATTTGCCATCACTGCCCTAGATTGTGATGATTTGTCCTTGGTCATACTTTAGAGGAATCATTCTCCTCCTCCATCTAGTCCTCAATCTGCTACATTCCCTCAACATATTATACCTATCTGTTATCTATAATCTCTACTTCTTGCTCTATTCCCTCAAGTGAATTTAGAGTATCTTTAATGAAGCTTTACTACATTAATCAAGGAAGCAAACTATTGTGAAAATTTAATGCTAGCCAATATATACATTTCTTTGGCATCCCAAGACAACTTTTGGATTTTAAGAGGTTTAATATTAAGATTGAAAGTACAATTCTGCTTCTTTTCCCACCCACTATTTGAATAAGAATGTAGACAAAGCCTGTTATTTATTTGTAAACAAGCCTCTGAATATAGTGAGGAAGAGGAAAGTGGGCATGCTGAAAACTCTGCAGCCATTCTATAGGTCTCCTGACTTTTGGCATGAAGCGGACCCTTGTCTCTTTTAAAGAGTGAGGTCAGAGTCCTCCAGTAGGAGTGATTTGGAAAGAGATGTCACTGAGAGTATTAACTGGAGTAGCTGGAGGAAGTTGAGGCTTTTTAACTGGGAATCCATAGTAAGAAAGGGAGAATAGGCTGGCTCCAGGCTCTCAACTTGGTTCTCAGGCTGCTAAGGGAAAGAATGGCCACACAGGGCCACTGCTGTCTCTTTCTCTGGCCTATTTATTATTTTTTATTATTAAAATTTTAAGTCATTAAATTTTATCTTGTTGTTCAATAAATAATTCTAAATTAAGATACAATATCCAAAAAATATATTATTTAACACTATTCACATTTATTAAGTACCTTCTATGAGCTAGACACTGAATTAAGCATAGAGAATTCAAAGACAAAAATAAATACATCCCTGTTCATAAGGAATTTACATTTGAATGGAGAAGACAACATTTGTGTATGCACATACATATATGAATATATATATATATATACATATATACAAACATGTACCCTTTTACTGACTAAAATTCTTCAAGGAGAATGAGAGAAATTAGTTGTTGGGAACATTATGGAATCGATTTAAATTTTAGGAAGTGATTAGACCAATTATTTCCTTTGTTCTTATTCCTGTTTTATTGATATTTTGTTTGGGTTATAACTTTAATTTCCAAGTGTACCCCTTACCTTTCTAATACTCTGATAGCATCTCATAATCAATAATAAACAAACACAGAAATAAAGAAAAACAGCTTATTCAAACTAAGCAATACCTTGATCAGTTTGGAAAGAATATGCAGTTTCCATGTGCAAAGTTTTCCACTAATTAATAATAATAGCTGTAATGGGGAAAATTTTAGGCTTCTGGGAGAGGTTATAATATATTGAACAATGGCCGCCAAGGAATTTACTTATGAAATTCCTAAAATGAAACACTCAAGTCAGAATGGAGTTTATGGAGGTTTAATCACACTGGGAGTAGGGAAAGGAGAGGGAGAGAAGGAGAGAAGAGAAACTGGAAAGGGGCTACTCAACCTCTGACCAAGGCAGAGTGAGTTCTAGGCCCAAAAAGCCAAGGTGGAAAGAATCAGTCCTTAACTCACGTGAGTGATCTGAAGGAAAGCTGTCTGCGGGCGTCCTCTCCCTCCAAGCTCCTAACACCAACTCCTCTCTAGCTCTCTCCACAGGAAGTGAGCGAATTCCAGAGGCTGTTCCCTACCTCACTTCCTGTGTCTCACAAGTGCCAATGGTTGGCTCTAGCTTAGCTTAGGACAGCCCAGGTGGGCAGTTAGTTATTTCTGATTTGTCATTGACTAGCACATGCCTGTGTAGTGTGGGTGTGCACAATTTTTGGTGCTATACCAAGATGGAGACTTTTAAAATTCACATAGCTAATATTTATATAATAATTATGATGGGCCAGGAACTGTACTAAGGTTTTTACCATTGTTAAACTATTTCATATTTTAATAGCTAACCAAGGAAGAAAGTGCTGTTATTATCCTCATCTTAGAGTTGCAAGAATTGATACAGAGTTTAAGTGACTTGCCCAAGGTCACAGCTAGTAAGTATATGAGGCCAGTTTTCAACTTGAGTCTCCTGGACTCTGGGTCCTAAGCTCTGTCCACTGGGCCATCTAACTGCAAAGAAAGGAAAAAAGTGAATTCTTTCATCTTTTCTACCATATAAAATATAATCATTTAATTACATAGCATCTTTCCTTTATTGTACTCTCCTTACTTTTTAACTTATTTTAGTCAGAGGGCAGTGAATAGAATATTCATATTTTTAATTTATTTATAATATTTTCCATGGTTATAAGATTCATGTTCTTTCCCTGCCCTCTTCCCTTCCCGCTCCCTGAGCAGTCACTCTATTCCACTGGGTTATACATATGTCAATGTTCAAACCTATTTCTATATTATTCATATTTGTAATAGTGCTGTTCGAAAGTCAAAACCCCAGTCATATATGCATTGAACCATGTAATCAATCATGTTTTTCTTCTGCATTTCTACTCCCACAGTTCTTTCTCTGGATGTAGATATCATCTTTCTTGTAAGTTCCTTGGAATTGTCCTGAGTCTTTGCATTATTGCTAGTAAAAAAAAGTTCATTACAAGGTACCACAATGTTTCAGTCTCTGTGCGCAGTGTTCTCCTGGTTCTGCTCCTTTTGCATCAATTGCTGGAGGTCTTTCCAGTTCACATAGAATCCTCTAGTTCAGCATTCCTTTCAGCACAGTAGTATTCCATCACTATCAAATTGCTGAGTCCTGTAAAAACAGATTAATGAAGGGTCCCCAAGACAAGATGGGGGAGATGAGAAGTAGATTTGGGATCAGGACAGCCAGGCAAGCTGATAGCTGATCAATGGTAAAGTTCATTGATTGTGGATTCTATTTTATAGAGTGTAAAAACAGGCTGAGAGCTGAGATAAGCTTTCACATATACAATGAAAGGTAATGATTTACAAGGTGATACAATAGATTTGGTTTACATCATTGAATCTAGACAGAGTTTTCTATAGGCTAATAGATCAATATGTCTCTATGTAACTATCTAACTCAGATTCCCAATGAATGCATACATCATTCATGTTTTTTGTAGGAACATTTAGTTATAGTGGGAGGGGTGGGTGGGAGGGTGTTTGAGGTCTCAGGTGAGGACTGAGTTACTTGTCTAACTTCAGCTGAGCTATGGCCTCAGTTTTACTGAGGGTCTGTGTCCTCCAGAGCTTTGCTTCATGGAGTCTCAGGCTTTTTGTCTCCCTTAAGGCTGTCCCCACATCAGATACCACAATTTTTTCAGCTGTTCCCCAATTGAGGAACAACCTCTCATTTTCCAATTTCTTGCCACTACAAAAAGTACAGCAATATAATATTTATATTATAGTCAAAGGGCAATGAAGAGAGAATTTGACCTATAGTCAGGAAGACATGAGCTTAAATCTGGCCTCAAAGATTTATTTGTTGTGTGACTTTGGGCAAATCAATTAATTTAATTTCCTCATTTATAAAATGGGGATAATAATAGCACCTCTCTGTTGTGAGGATCAAATTAAATAATAATTATAAAATGTTTAGTACAGTGTCTGCCACATTGTTAGTATTTTTGAAATGTCATCTAATACTAGGACTATTACTACTAGCATGGGACTGTAAAAAATAGACTCGAATACAGGACTACAATCCCCACGAGCCTTTGCTCCACTTCCCCAGAATGCCTTGTGATCTCACCTGGGCCGAGATCGAGAAGGTATTTAAGCTGATTCAAAGGCTCTCTCTCTCGGCTCTTTTTGGACTTCTGTTTTGGAGCAGGCGGTCTCTTGCGTGATGTGAGGTTATTTTGTCTAGGCCTCTGGCCTAAGTACATGTTTCTTACTTGTATATTCTTTAATCTTTAACCTTTAATAAACCTCTAAAAAATATAATACTCCTTGCAGAGAGAAACTAATTTCTACCTGCCTCAGTCTCCCCATCTCCCCTAAATTTTAATCTTTACAGGACCCAGGGCTTTTTCTGGACACCACAAAATCCCAGAAATATCTCAGGTCAAAAAGTGTTTCCTTTTTTCCTTGCATTCCTGTAGTGTGGAGGGAAGATGACCTTGAGCAACAGAAATCAATAAATAAAGGTTTCTGAAAGGAACATTCTCTTGTGGCCTCTCCCAGCTGTCTTATGAATACATATATGCACCTCCTACATCTACTTTGATAAGCATCTAAAACATTTAATCATCCCTTGAATTCTACAGGTCATGTCTTATACCCTCAGGACACAAAACATCACCTTATTCCTGATTACATAGTAGCATCATCCCACCTCCTCATCTCTGGTCATGTAGACCCTGTTGTCAAGAGGGTATAAGTATCCCAAATTCCATCTCTTCCGGGAGGCAGTGTTCCACCTGGATATTCAATTTAGCAATTCAGCTTACATTCAATTTAATAAATCTCTTTTTATTTTTAAGCTAAGTAGTGTAGTCTATCATTCCTGACAAAGGTATGCATCCAGATTGTAAAAATGGACTTGAATCCAGGACTTCAATCCCCAGAAGTCCTTAGTCCACTTCCCCAGAATGCTTTGTAATATCACTGAATTCTCACCTGGGCCAAGATTGAGATGGGGTATTTAACCTGATTGGAAAGGCTTTTGCACCCTTTCCTGTTTCTGCTTGCAAGCAGACACGGCTCTTTTCATAATGTAGGTGAGGTTGTCTAGGCCCCTGGGCCTAGACATGTGCTTTCTTATCCTGCATTTTCTTTAATCCTTAATCTCCAATAAACCTCATAAAAATATAATACTTCTTGCAGAGAGAAACTAATTTCTACCTGCCTCAGTATCCCCCCAAATTTTAATCTTTACAAGATCCAGGGTTATACTTCAGAGCTCTCCCACATCACTACTACTACAACTACTGATTTCCTAGTTTTGTTTATTTCACATTGGTTCATCTCACACAAGCCTTCCCATGTTTTTTCTATCTTTACCTACTTTTCTTTTTCAGTAAGGAGCAAAAAAATTCTTTAATAAAATAAGGACATGTAAAACATTTTATTTAGTCATTCCCCAATTAATGGGAAGCAATTTTTTTTCCAGTTCTATGCTATCTTAGAATATACTTCTATTTTATTTTATATGGTCCCTTCCTTTTTTTTGTCTATTATGATATGATTTCTATCTTTTTTATTCTTTCTCTCTTTACTAAAGTAAGGGTTCATAATCTGAGAATGATAACCCTTTAAAATATATTTGTTAATAAACATAAACAAAAAATAAAAAATAATAAAAAATTTGTTTCCTTTGTAATTCTATAGTTTTATTCTATGTATCTCAAAACATTATTCTTAGTAGTAGCTAGGCTTCATAAGATTACCAAAAGGATTAGTGGCACAAAAACAGTTAAGATCTCATATGCTAAATGTTGTTCTTAGAGGATTCTTCTGTCCACATTTCTAAGTTGACTTAAATTTGTTTACATCATTTGATACTCTAAACAACAGACCAAAGAACAGAGCTTTGAGCAAGAGGAATTTTATTTATATTTTTTTTTTCTTTTAAACTCTTACATTCTGTCTTGGAATCAGTACTGTGTATTGGTTAAAAGGCAGAAGAGTGGTAAGGGCTAGGCAATGAGGGTCAAGTGACTTGTCCAGAGACCCACAACTAGGAAGTGTCTGAGATCAAATTTGAACCTAGGCCCTCCTGTCTCTAGGCTTGGCTTTTATCCACTGAGCCACCCAGCTGCCCCTGCAAGAGGCATTTAAAAAGAAGTAAATCAGAAAACGGACTGTTTTTATTATTACAAAAATTAAAAAATTAGTGGTTTCCCTAAATCACACTAATAACAAAGAGACCTAATGCAGAAATTTCAAGAGCTTATAAGAACAAATGATCTTAATAAAAATTGAAAATATCATAGATCCACATTTTAATTTGTATATTCATTTGGACAAGTTGTTTTGTTTTACATTTTATTTTGCTGCATAATATTGGTAATTGCAATGCTATTCTCAGTACAATAATTTTGGAAGAGGTGAGGAAAAGTAATTTTTTAAAATTAAAACAGAAGTGTTTTTAGAATCATAGACAGAAAGAGATAGATTTTCCTATTTCTGTACAAAATGTAAGAAACTATAATAAATGTACGTATTTTTTCCTACTTTTAAAGGAAATAAAACAGCTCTAATGGAAATCTGAACTGTCCCTCATATATACACATATTCATTCACACATCCACCAGACATACACATACTCAAATATTTTTACATAACCCATCATGGATTTTTTTTTTTATCACTAGAAATGGCAAACAATTTTAAATAATCAAGTTTAAAATTGTTTATATTACCGTAATTAAGAACAATTATTCTACACTGACTTGTAATTCCATAAATATGGAGACTTTTTCATCTGGAACCTGTCCCCACCAATGAAAAGAAGCAATGTAGATATACTTGAGGAACTACCTTGCACATCAAGAGGATAAGAGAGTTGTTAGTACCCAGGCCCCTCATTCCAAAGGCCAGCCTTCTATTCCTTTGACCAGATGTCTTGTCAGTAGCCATTTTCATGAAAATTGGAAGGAAAAGGAAAACACTCTGGGTGAACAATCAATATATTCCTGCTGAAACTGAGCATGATTTTTTTTTTTCAAGTAGTCCTATATGAAGCCAGAGTGTGGTATAGTAGACAAAAAGACTGAGTTTAGAGTGTGGCTACTCTTACATTCTGTGCATTGCTCTTGCCCAAGCTAATTTGGCTTGTTAACATGGTTATTGTTCAGGCTTTTCTGACTCTTCTTGACTCCGCTGGAGTTTTCTTGACAAAAATATTTAAGTAGCTTACCATTTCCTTCTCCATGAGGAAACTGAGTCAAACAGTAAATTGTCTAAGACCATATAGCTAATTAGTTTTTAAGGCAACATTTGAACTCAGGTCTGGTGCTCTATCACCTGTCACCTCACTGCCTTAGGCTAACATGATGCCTTCTCAGTTAATTTCCATTAGAATATAAACTCTTTTTTCGGGGATTCTTTTGTTTTATCTTTGCCTTTCTAACCAGAGACCTAGTACAATGTCATGCACATGATATGCAATTAATAAACTCTAGATATATAGATATAGATGCAACTAGAAACTAGAGTCAACTGTGAGTCAAAATAAACCAAATGAAAACTTGTCCCTGGGAAGTCAAGATCCTTTCAGCAGAAGCCAAAGGTTTGTTATCCAATGATTAACAAAATATCCAATATTGGAATTCTAGTTAACATTAAAAAAATGACATATCTAAAGAGTCAAATCCTCCTGATTATGATTTGTGGAAGTGACTTTTAACAAGGAACAGATTTGGTAAATCAAGCTGTAAGCAAATGTCTTTTATTCAAAATTTTCCATTAGCAATTACACAAAACACAAAGCCTAATTTGAAGTGTGGTGAAAATGTATTAGCCAAGACACAAAAAAGCAAAAACCAAGTCTCCAATCCAAAAAGAATTAGGTTTATTGAGAGAGGTCTGGGCTCCCAATAAAGCTGGACTCCAGTTGGCAACTGAAAACCTCGAGCTTTGAGTGCAGCCTCCTTTTATAGCACAAATTGAAGAAGTAGGATCAGAAGTACAATGGGAGTTGATATAACTAATTTGATCATTATCACTCAATTGGCTCATGCCTGCCAGTGTCACTTGGTCCATACTATTGACACAAGTAAGTCCTATACCCAATTCTATTTTTGCAAGTAAGCAGTGATGATCTGAAGAGTCTTAGACACCTACAAGTACTCTTAGACCAATTAGATCATAAGAATAAGTTGTTTTAACAGACATACTGTAGCAGATCCTTTACTGGACTCAGGCCAAGAGTGTGCCACTGGGCCTTAGTGTACAAATATACGGTGTACAATTTAACTCAGTGTGTCAGAAAAGCACAGACTCATAACAGAGAAGTATATACAGCTTAGTCATCCAGCTTTGAATAAAGTCAAAAGTTTGAATCAGAACAGAATAGATATGAAATATTTCTGAATTATTAAAGAAAAATGGGGTTGGGTAGAGGCTTCACATTCACAGAAGGGTTAATTTTTTTTTTTCCCCAAAGCAACTAATTGTCAGGTAACTAGTATCTAGAACTCTTTGTCAGAACAAAATTAGAGCCTAAAAAACACTAATAGGAGAGTGCATAAATGGCACTAAAGGGGATTACAGAGCTTTTTAAATACAGTGATACTTATATTTCATGTTTTTCTACAAAATAACTAAAATTTAGAATATTCTAAGCAATAGTCCAGAAAGAATTATTTCCTACATTTAAAATGTTCTTTTTCTTATTTCAATGACTTTGAAAAGAATGCTGTGAATTAATTTATATGTATCTAAGACTAAATACCTCAACATAAACAAATATATTTAAGAATAGTTGATATATTAGAATCTGGCAATGTGAGATCAGGAAGCTGAAAATCAAACTCCTCTGCAGCAACCACAGAAATAATTAGAAGACTTAATTCTTGAGCAGCAGAAACCATGAGGAGCCATGTGTACATCTTAGATCAGCATAGTTTAAATGTCTAGGCAAAAAGAAACAAGCAAAGGTTTTTAGTAAGTCTTGACATGGACTTAGAAGAAAAGGATAAGGACTAGTCTTGCAATTTTACAAGTTTTGAGAGAACTCAAATTCAGGAAACTCCCTTTCCAAGTTAGCACCTTCTTTATATCTTATAGTCTTAGAGAGTTGCCTATGGCAATAAGAGTTTAGGTAGTATGCTCAGCAGTACATAAGCAATAAGTTTCAGAAGTGGAATTTGATGTCAGGTCTGCTCTCTAATGGAATAAATTAATTGTCTTCTCACATATTATATATCTGATGTCAATCAGTTTAGCTATACACACTGTACCTTGACCCCAACATCATGATGTCATTGGTTCTCTTGGAGTATGAAGAACACATGATAGCTGAATAACAGAGCTCATATAATCAAAGAACCAGAGAAGGAAAGGATCTCAGAGGACATCTAGTACTTGTCTATATTAGATCAATGTGTAAAGGTAATGTAAACCTTAAAATTTCTTAGACTTATGAATGTTGGAAATTTCCCCATTGGGAAATTTCATACTGGAAAAAATTTCCTACTGATAGTAAGAACTCTATTGGAATGTGAAACCCCTTGGCATGGGAGGATCCTTCTCCTCCCTACTTAAGACTACTTTAGGACAGAAACCTTTTGCTAAACAATGGAAAGGGTTTTGACCTATGCTTAAGCATAGAACAGGACGTTCTTTGAGTCATGATTGATTTTAGAATTGATACAAGGTAGATACTTGGAATGACAGAACCAGGTCTTGGAACTTACAATCTCCACCCTACTCAGTCTAACAGGATTTAGGAAGGTCTGGAGCATAGATCAAGATTTAATTATTTGAGAATATGACCTACAACAGACATGTGCAAAGGAAACAGACCTCTGGGCGGTCCTGGGTTAAGCTAGAGCCACCATTGGCACAGGGGAGACATCGACAGTGATTGGTAGATGTGAGAACTGAGGGGAGGGGACTTAGATGGTTTCCTTAAAGATAGCGGGGTCTGAGGAGAGAAGGAGGAGGTTTTGCTCTGGGCGAGGTGGCTCTGAAGGAGGACTGAGGAGGTTTTGCTCTGTGGGAGGACCAGGAGAGAAGGCTGGCTCTGAAGGAGGAGAATTCTCTGGAAACATTTCTTGAAAGGAGGCTCTCTTGAAGGTGGAGCCTGAGGTTGGCATGAGAAGCCTTACCTAGAGAGATCTTGGGTGAGTGATAAAACCAACTGACTGATTAATTCATTCTTATTCCTTTCTTACTTTCTCTCTTTTTCTATTGATTAATCAGTGTATTATACATTAAATTTCTCTATAAAACCCAGTTGGCTTGGGCATATTCATAAATTGGGAATATATTCCCTGGCAAACCACCTTATATTTATATAAAACCAAGACACAGTAGAAAACATATT
This sequence comes from Monodelphis domestica, assembly GCF_027887165.1. Taxonomy (NCBI): domain Eukaryota; kingdom Metazoa; phylum Chordata; class Mammalia; order Didelphimorphia; family Didelphidae; genus Monodelphis; species Monodelphis domestica. Next base: position 236,255,616 of record NC_077227.1, on the reverse strand, counting down.
TCAGCGGTCATAATTGATATATATATATATATATATATATATATATATATATATATATATTTCCCTTGCTCCCAAACATTTTAATTATCACAGTAATTTATGCTTCCATGTAAGTTTAAGTTAAATAAGAGAAACAATTAAACTTAGGACAAATGAATCTAATGTAAAGTAGTAGATAGAACTAAAGTGCTACTTGCGGGGCACCTAAGAATTGAGAAGATACAGTCAATGGTGATTTGAGCCACTTCCAAACCTTACAGGATATTGTAGAATCCTGAAATGGGTAACAGTTTTGGCTCTCAGACAGCATCCATGACACCCCACTAAATCACTTTTTTTTTTGTTCTTTCTGTGAATAGAGAGCAGACAGTGGAAAGTACAGAAAATGATTTAACATTTTGAAAGATCAATGCTATACTTCAGTAATTTTTTGAGATTTTCTCTATTTCTGTATCTTCCAAGTTTTACCTCCCCCCCCCCCCATTTTGGTTAATTGTGAGCATGTAGCTTTTAATCTTATGTACTCTAATTTCAGATTTTTGGAAGCATTTTGGGGGAACAAAATATCCAAAGATTTAGTTGCTGTTAATTCTAGACTTGTAGCTTATATTGAAATAGGATAATTTCTAGATACATGAAAGTCTTTCTAGGTCTATTGTTTTATGATTCTAAGTAGCTTCAGGAATGGCAATATATAATTTAAATAAATATCCTTACAACCTAGAAAATCTGTCCTTGATTCATACTACCTTGGTGACCATGCACTCCATAAATCACAATTGTTTCCCCAGAAAACTAAGACTGTAAGTTATAAATGAGATACCAAACATTATCTTACCTGCAGCAGCAAATGGAGTTTATAAAGAAGGAATTTCCCATATTGATGAAATTGTTCATTCTGATGAAAAAAACATATATACATACATCACATATATTAAACACATACCCCCTCCCTCCCTCCACATACAGTAGCTTGGGTTGTGGGTAAATAAAAGATAAAATGATGGAGATAACAAAGATTTGATCTTTTAAGCATATGAATTTATTAAGGAATGCATGGCAATTTCCCAGCAAATTGGGGTCAGGCTCCTTCCTCAGTTTAGGATTAGCCCACAAATACTAGAGGACACAGAATATTATACATTAAAAACAATTAATTATATAAAACCTAATAGTTTAAAGGAAACAATAATGCATTAGGCACTCCAGTTTCTAAGTGGAAGAAAGATTAGGGTCTTTTCAAGTTGAGAGGGAGAGAGTAAACAGGTGCAATTCCCTGAATTCAGAAAAGAGATGTGTCCCATTTCTCTCCTGTATCTATGAATAATCCTAGGAACATGGAAACAATAACTGTTGCATGAACAGTTTTCAGATAATAGAGATTTTTTTTTGAGATGTACATTTGTGAGAAAACTCTGTAACAAATTTTAGAACTGACTGAGTTCCTGGTCAGCATAACTAAGTTCTCAGTTAGGTGTCTCTAAACAATAAGTAGAGGTGGACCAGTTTCCCAGCCAGGCAGGTAACCTTCAAGCAATGCACTAAAGTCTTTGAATATCCAAGGCTGAGTAAAGTTGATTCACAAGACAGAATTTGGGTGAGATCTTTAACTTAATAGAAAGGGAACTTGAGTCAACTCCAGAACTGATTCTCAAGATGGAGTCTGTGTGGTTCATTTAATTGCCTCAATTCCTACTACCACTTGCTCTTCTAATCCCCTCAGTTCCCTCACGAACTTTTTCTTTCTTTGTTTTGTTTTAATTCTCAAAGTTGTATTATGTCTTCATACATTCAAAGTTATATGGGAGAATTAAAAGAAACAGATACCAAAATTCTAAGTGTTAGGGGAAAAGGTTACTTTGAATAAAATAGATATATTTCAGGGAAATTTATAGAACTTAACTTGGAAGGGACCTCATTCAGAAGCCAGTTAGTTTAACTCCCTTATTTTACAGATCAGGAAAATCAGGTTCTAGGAGATTTAGTCTCAAGGATTACATTTGAACTCAGTTCCTCTGATGATCTTTCAACTGAAGACCACTATCTTTAAAGTTACAACATCTGAGTTATGTGGAGAAAGGGCTTTCTGTTTTCATTTTACATTGCAAGAAGACTTCTAGCCAATTAATAAATAGATTTGTCATTTCTTTGTCACTGTACCTGGAATATAATAAGGAAAAATACTGAATTATTCTTGCACCGGGGGTAGGATGGAAGGGGGAGAGATGTTTAAAGTGTTTCCCCTAAGAAAAAAGTACCATTTTACTAGAATTGCCATTCTCTTCATAGGTTCATCTAAGCACCTTAAAAAAACATAAGGAATTGATTAAAATTAAGACATACCACTCTCAATAGCACATAAAATGTGACTGCAGAGTTCCTCATATTCTCATTAGACAGGAAATTGTCAGTTTGAGCATGCGAATGGGTGAGACCTCCTACTAGCTACTGGATTTCCTGCTGATTCTGTTCTATCCTTCACTTCTCTGATACATGTTGCAGGGATTTTATGTGGGTTGTAAGCTGTTGAGTATCTCTACTAAATGCTCAGCTCTGGAAAAGGTTTTTACAAGCAAAATGCTTAATCCCTTCCTCTTACTAACAAAGTCAAAAGGCAACTTCCTTTATTGTACTGTCAATTAGGAAAAAAGCCTGGAACATAGCCCCAGAAGGATCCCATTGTGGGGAAGACTTGGCAGCAGTTACTTTTAATGGATTTTATTAGCACTTTTGACATTATCAATGCTACTACCCTGATTTGTGGTCATGAGCTACTGATGTTTTTTTTTCTTCCATTCAAGTTCCTTTTTTCCTGTCTATTTTTGAACTTGGATGTTCATGATATTCAGAAATACAAGGGGAACCTGGCTTGAACCCTTCCAATCATAGCTTGATTTTATTTTTTTACTGTGCATACAAACAGGAAGAAAACTTGAATGTCTCTCTGTCTGCTGCCAGGAAGATAGTGAAAAATAGATTCCTTTCTTCCTGTCAGGAAATAAGCAGAATATTTTTTTTCTCTTTTTCCCTCCTTCCCCCTCAATCAGTGGTAGATTCTCTTCAGGCATTAGTAGGGAGAAAAAGTCAACAAACTTCTCAAGGTAGAAGTGAAGGTGATGGATCTAAAAGTTGTCACCCTACCCTGGATAGAAATCTTGCTATATGAAAAGAATTTGTTAGCACATCAGTTTTTGAATAGCAGTTTTTCTGCCTAACTCCTTTAATAATTCAATAATTCAACTGAGAATTATTAAATTTCTCTGGCTGGCTGAGCACACTGCAAGGCAAGGCAAAAGTGGATATAAAGTTCAAATATAGTGTGGTTCTTGGCCCCATTGGGTTTATGATTTTATAGAGGAAATGACATAACATTCTCAACAAGAACACAAATGATGATACAAGTTCATTAGGTAGGCACAAACAAAACAATATGTAAAGTCCCTTCTTTTAAAACCCCATCTCTAAAGAATAAGTTGGTAGGAAAAATATATGGAACTACAGGAAGTGGGAAAAATGCATAAAATAGACTGAGACATTCCTTAGCTCCCAATAATCACAGTTTGATATCCAATTCTCTGGCATTCTAAAATTTCCAACAGCAGTTGTGGGGGGGATCCGAAACAATAATCATAGGGTCCCAATGAGAGTAGAGCCTCAGGTTAGGGCTTGTGAATATGGAGACCCTCTGTACAATATATTCTAGAGCATATAAAACAAGATTTAGTGTTTTCTTCCCTCATTAAAAAGTATGGTCTGTTTAGCTCCCTGTGATCAGTCTTGGAAATTTCTCCTGAATATATCAATTGCTGCCTTTTAAAAACAGTCTAAGGTAATGGCAACCATCTGGCAAAGAGTCTGTTTAAGTAGATGTGCCAGAACTGGTGTGTAAAGGAAAACAATATGGCAGAGCCAGATGATATAGAGAACAATATACATAGAAAGAATAGAAATCAACATAGTCAAGATTTGCTAACCAACCTAAAAAGTACATCGGTAAACTGAAAATTTTGCCTTTTTGCCACTGATGGTAATATTTCAAAGGAATTAGTGTCATATCAATCTTATTAAATTTAGTATGTCCATTGTAGAATATAAATTGTTAAAGTATAATTTCTGATGCAGAGGTATCTTATCACTTACTGCTATTATTTTAGAACCTGAATATGTGTAATGGTTTCCAATTATTTCTTTCAGATGATTAGCATAGACTTTTTACCTCTGTGTATGTGCACTTGTGTGGATTTGTATGCCCTTGTGTTTTACAGTTCCTGATTATTTCTTTCAATATAATAGTATAGACATTATCCTGCAACTGGATTCACCTTCAAATGTTTGTTAATCTGCCAATGATATTATTGGCTATTCAATCAGAGAAAGCAGTACTGTTACTCAAATAGTGCCAAGTTCTTTCAATTTCCTGAATTCTTTTAGGAGCTATGCTCTTTTAGGAGAAATGCCAAAGCATATATATTTGTGGATGAACTTGTTTGTGTATGTGAATCTGTGTGCATCTGTGTGCAAATATACTTCAATGAAATGAAAAGAAACAAAATAAAGATTACAACATTATATTTATTGGTCTTTAGAAACTTGGTTATATGATTCCATCTCTGGCAAGATTAATCAGTTCAGACTACCCAAGAAATTTTTTAGAAAATGGAAACAAAACATAACAAATACAAAGTAGGATTGCTCCATGATGGTAAAGCTAGTTAGGCAAGCATTTAGGGAGAATGGGTTCACATAATTTATATATCATAATGATAACTAATATGAACTGATGAGATATTTGACTCCATATACTGAAGCAGAAAAAGCTCATATCCCCTTGAGTATATTGGCCTTTTCATATAGTGATCAAGCTAGTTCACATTATAGTACTCTAAAGATTCGAGGGGCCTGTAAGACTTTATTTTATTTTAGTTATATGTAGAAACAATTTTTGATATTTTAGGATTGAAAGTTTCTCCTTCCCTCCTCCTCCATCATCCTCAAGATAGAAAATAGTCTTATATAGGTTACACTAGTGCTTTCATTCAATATATATTTCCATATTGCTTATGCCATAACAGAAGACACACTATCACAATAAAAATTGCCAAAGAAATAATAAAGTAGAGGATGGTATCCTTTGATCTGTAATCAGATCCCAACAATTCCTCCTTTGGCTGTGGATAGCATTTTTTACTGAGACCTTTGTGAATATCAGGACCTTGCTTTGCTGATAATAGTTTAGTCCTTGACTGATCATTGTATAACATTTCTGATACTGTATACATTGTTTTCCTGGTTCTGCTCGCTTCACTTTGCATCAGATCACATAAGACATTCCAGGTTTTTCTAAACTCATCCTGTTCATCATTTTTTATGGCACAAAGTCTATAAGATTTTTTTAGTATAATACGCCAGTCCCTTTAAGGATGACTGAACTGTTATGGAACCTCTTTGCAGCCACTATTCTCCCACAAAGATATAAAAATACCAACTTTTTTCTCTTGTCTGAACATTTATAAGACATAGTTTTGGTAAATTGCTGCATTTGTACCCCACTTGCAACAATTAGAAACATTTTTTCAGCATGGATCTATGAGCTCCTCTTGCTCATATAGTTGTGTCTGAAAATGTGACAAGAGGTTTGGACTTTCAACCATAATTATTTATCCATTCCTTCTTCTATGAAACTCTTCAGTTTTGAAAAATGAGAAGCAGTATTTGAAATGTGTAACCTAGTCCTTCATATTTTCTTGTGGCTAATAAGACAGAAAAAGAAATATATACTTTATCCTATATTTTCCATCTTGGTTTTATTATTAACCACTAGATGTCTTTGTAAATTCCATTCCTTTTCCTCTATTGCATGCTCACTCATAGTCTTATTAAGAACCTTCTATAATATCTCACTTTAAAGATGTCTACCTCTTCCACATATATGTTTGTTTATTTCTTTTATACACACACACACATATTTACAAATGTGGATGTTGTTGATTTGAATACATATATGCATCTGGATACTTATATGTATATGCACTTGTGCATACAGGTACATAGTTACATACATTTAATACGAACATCTAATTACTATTCTCAATGGATATTTATATTACATGGGAGGCACTATAATTTCTTGATAATAGGGATAAAAAAGAAGGGGAAAAATTACCCATACTCTTTGGAGCAAAGAAAATGTATATAGGATAAATTTGACATAATCAAGAGAGAAAAGGCACTAACATTATCAGAGACTGCAAAAGGATTTTTATACAGAGTAAGATTTTAGCTGGGACCTGAAGGAAGTTAAGGAACTTGGGAAATAGAAATTAAGGCGATCATAATGGGGATAATCTATTAGAGAAAACAACATGAAATGGACTAACTTAAACTAAGGGGGTTTGCTTTGAAAGAGGGGGATCAAAAACCTCCAAAAGATGATTATATAATGGTTGACTAGGGTTTTGCTTAACCTAGTCTGGAAGGTGTTTTCTCAAGGGCCAGAGAGAAAAAATGACTTCTCTCTCTGATTCAGGCCCAGGAGGTAATCAAATCTGACTGTGATGTCTTCAGGTAACAAGGTTTATTCAATGTTGTAGTCAAGGGAAGGGTTAGGAAGGTGGGCTGAGGTTTAATCCCTAACAACTAATAAAATCTACCTTTTTCCTCAAATCTGAACCTTCACAGGGTATCTTTGACCCTCTGCTGAGGGAGGCTACACCATCTACTCTTTCTGATCTTACTGTCCCCTTGCTATCTGATCTAATTCCTAGGCTAAACTCATGAATGAAATAGTTAATAGATTAAAATCAGAGTAGAAGATAAGTCAGATACAGGGTGTGGCCAAATCTAGTCCACTGAGGTCAGAGCCTCTTCAAGGATAAATTAAGCAGTTCTGACCAACTCTTTCTTGGTATTTCAATTTCTCCAGAGTAGCAGCAGTGTCACAGGTTTGAATGATATCAGGATTTTGTTAGTTTCTTCACTGGAACAAACCGGAAGTCCCAAGGAGCTCAGGGTCCATGATGCTATCAATACTAGAGTCAGGATCCAAAACCCACATGGCTGTTAAGCAACTAAGATTCTAACCCCCAGATTCCAAGGGGTTGCCCTTGCTTCCAGCATTCCATTCACTTTTGCATGCTTACTCTATCATCTTATTTTCTTTCCCAAAATCTATCCTAACAGCTTTATTGAATAGAAAGATCACATTTTCAAACATGGAATGAAGGAGAAGATATAGGTAGGTGGAAGGAAAATGACTTAGGTGTGTCATAACCTAATTTTCAATGTGCAAATACACATGAATTTGTTTGTGTTTGTGTATACACATGTATATGTACATGTGTTTTTATATGTGCATGTGTGTTATAAATTAGGTAATGATGAGTGCATAATAATAAAATATGTTAGAAAAAGAAATTGTGTCTTTTCCAGAATCAGGTTGGGAGGGAAGAGGAGAGTTTTGTGGAAAAAAATATATTTGGGCTAGATTTTCAAGGATGATTGTTGTGTAATATTTATTGAGAAAGATGGGGAATTGGAAAAACAGGGAATAAGTAAGGTTTGTAGCAGATATGGAGTAGTTGAGGGGAGAGGGAATATTGCTGCTGGTGATGCAAAGGAGAAAGGTGCCCTCTGCCAAGAGGAAGCAGTAGGGGTCTGATAAGGACTGTTTGTCCTTGAATGACTGAACTGATGTTCATCTCTCTATGCCCCAGAAAAGATAGTCCACTTATCTGACTGTGAATTCAAATAAGATAAAGTTTAATAACCAGTTTGGATTTTAGAGGTATCAGGAAAGAGGGGAAAGGGATATCCCTAAATAAGGTTGGAGTCTTCCTCAGCTTTGGAGCTAAGGCCAGGCTTCACAGGCTGGTGGAGGGTTTCTCCCTCTCCCTTCCTTGGCACTAGTTTTGTCAATTTCAGAATCTTACCAGTAGACAGAAAAGAACAAGAAAGTCTGACCTTCAGAGCTGGTTGGGCCTGCCTGTGTCTTTGGGCTGAACCAAGAAGAGGCATTCCAAATCCAGACTAGGAAGCCCATATACCTCCCACCTCCAACACCAGGAAGGAAGTCAAGCCTGACAGGAAGGAAATCCTAGAAAGAAGACCCAACTGCCACTCCCAGTTGCCCCTTCCCCCACCAACTGTTAGTCTTGTTTCCTTTTCACAGTTGACAGGATAGATGTTACTAAGGAGGGCAGAATGGCATTCTTAATGAGTATTTCTATATATTGGTATACACTGAGAATGAAAATAACACACATTTTACACAGAAATACACATGAAAATTCATTGTTTATGTCATCTCTGCATTTTAATCCACCTAGCAAAGGGTCAAAATGAATCATAATTCAAATACCTAAAACAGTGTTTCCAGTTGAGTATGAAACAAGACTAGAATATCACATTCTTTAATGTAATATAAATTATAGTCATGGTCTGAATAAAATGAAAGAAATTCATTTAGTTTGCAAACAATATAATTTTACAAGGGAGCTGTAGTTGAAATATAGTGGGTAAAATACCAAGGAACAGCAAGATCAGAATCAGTTTTAAAAATCACCTGAATAACAAGTTGTCTTTATAATTTTTGTTCTAACTCAACCCCTAATTTCCTAAATTTAGATGGCAAAATAACTATAACTTCATATTTTAGAGTAAATTTCTTAGGTTTGGATCACTTTTTAAACTTCAAAGGGATCATTAGAATTTATATCTTCTGGGTCTAATACCTTAAAGTAAAATGATTAACATTAAACATTATAGGAATAAGGTCACAACTAACTGGAAATATGAAGGAAGTAGGAGTGTGCTGGAGCCAGCTCTTATTAGATTCATCGTTAAATGTTTAGTGTGAGCATTTATACCTCAGAAACCCCCAAACACTACAAATTAGGACTTGATTTATTAGCTTATTGGTTGTCTAGATTTAAGGTAGTGTTAATATGGATCAAACGTAAAACTGTTTCATTTTTTTTTTATCCTAGAGAGGTGGTTCTTAAATAACCATATGCCAGTATATCTCTGGATCAAAGACTATATATGACATAGTGAAAGTCTTTGAAAAGATCAGGGAGCATCCAGTGGAAAAAAATTTGAATTTAGAACCACAGCCTAGATCAAAGATTTTACTTTGATTTGACTACATTCAACTTCCAACCCTCCACCACTCCCCCTACCAACACCCCTCCCTGCCACCTCCAATAAAAATCTCTTCAGCTCATGTCCCATAATAGTATTTCTCCTGGAAACATCAGAATTTGACTTATTTTGTCCTTTCTTCCACACTGCCTAAACTCTCGAACAACATCTTCCTCTGAAAATATTCAATTAGTATGTGCCTAGGTCTCTCCAACAAAACGATATTATTAAGTCAAATACAGTTATTCAGGCTAACAAAACATGTGGAGCAGTAGAGGATTGATTAGATCTGACAATAGAACACAAAGAGCTGATTCCTGAATTCATAAACAGAGATAGAGACTGGACTTTTTATTTTATTGGTGTAGGGAAAAGATGAGGAAACTCCCTTTACCAATTCAGCTTAATATCTAGTTTGTACCTTGCAGGCTCAGAGAGCTAACTTTAGAAAGGCCAATTATTGACCTAGAAAACCACAAAATAACATTATCTATGTTCTGTTTTATTTTTACTTATTTTGTTAAACATTTCCCAATTATATTTTATTCTAGTTTGGTCCACTGTGAAATTTTTCAATTCTCTCAGGTTGGGAGTTTGACACTTTTAGATTAGAACACTGAGTGGTTAAGTGGCTTGACTATGATATAACAAGTGTATTTTAAAGGAGAGATGTGCTACTACAAGTCCAGAAATATTCATGCCAAATCTTGTTTCCCCTTTGTTGGCACTGATCTCCCCAAGGTCAATTATGTAGTATAGTATAGAGTATAGAGTAGTATATGCAACATGCAAATAACATTTCATTTGGAGGATGAAGACCTGAATTTTTATCCTAGAAAATTATAACTCTATTATATTCCTGTTTTTTTCTTTATCTATAAAAATAGGATAATTAGCCTAATGATCTCTAAGACCCTTTCTGATTAATGAGCCAATGAGAGAAATGTCCTCCTTCCTCCAAGATCTACTCCTATTTCATCCCCAAAGTTCATTCAATCCCTGGACTTCTTAAACTGGAAATACCATCTATTCTTGCAGTCTCTTACTCTGATTCATATTCCTAGAATGTGAAATAGAATCTGCCACATCAATACTTAACAAAAAATTGATCTCTTGACTTAAATCCTATGATCCTACTACTCTGGTCATAACCATCTCCAGAAGGGAAAACTCTTAGAAATGCTGAGGAATCCAACAAATCACCCTTCCAAAATGCCCCATTTTCCCGAAATTTATACAATCTTCAGTATAGTTTTTTCTTTATCCTTTGTTTTTTCAAAGAGGACCAATGAAATCTTGGAGAGTTGTCTTGACTAGTAAGTGAATTAGATTTAAGTGAGCCAAAGTTGCACAAAGGCATCAACCTTTTTTATCTTCCAGAATCATCAAATTCCATTGGCAAGATAAAAGTCAAAAAGACTGATAATGGCTTTGGATGTAGTGGGTGACCCTGGGCACTTCAGTATCTGGTCAAGCCATAAGCACTCCCCAGTGCCTTCTTTAGCTACATTCATGGCACTTGGAACAAATCTTCTCTGGACATTTCATTGAGAAAGTCTTTACCTACTTAGGGTAGACATGCCTCTTACTCACAAACAGGAATGAAACATATTTAATCTGGTTTAGCCCATCTGCCCAGAGGGTTTTACTGGTATATGACCACTGAGCATGCTACAGCTTTTTGGAGCCAAAAGTGAGAATTGGGTGAAAGGTAGACATGAAAAGTGGATGAACAGCCCCAAAAAAGAGCTCAGCAAGCCTTCTCATCAGAGATATTGCTTCTCTGTGAATCTCAAAGTAGAAAACTGTCAGGGTTTCCAGGCATTAAGCAACCTAATCACATACCTCCACTGAGACTCAACTTCCCTAGGGACCTCTAAAATTCTCAAGACTTATAGTACTACCCTGAGGTTGAGTCTTCTAAAAACCACAAAAATTAATGACTCACAATTACCAGAGAGTTGACCTTCTCCAGTGCTGCACAGTACTCATAACTGACAATATAATTGAAGGGTAAGATAATGGTATGTTCTTGAAAAATATGACTATAATTTTTGCTGTTTTTGCTGTTCCTTGGCTTTGATTCCATTTTAGGTCCAAGAGCTACTTGCTTTTAGAGAAACAACGAGGGGGTAAATTTTATAGAATGCTGGATTTGGAATGAAGAATACATGACTGAATCTTTTCTCAGAAAAATACTAATGAATGCCCATCAACTGAGGACTGGCTCAACAAGTTGGGATGTATGATTGTGATAGAATAGCATTTGTGCCATTAGAAATGAGAAGCAAGATGATCACAAAAAACCTATAAAGAATTATATGAAATGATTCAAAGTGTAGTAAGTAAAACTAAGAGAATGTCATACACAGTAACAAGAGCATACGATGACCAACTGTGAATAGCTTAGCTATAATAAACAAGGATGTCTCCAAAGGATTTTGGAAGAAAAAGGGATATCTACCACCATAAAAGGAAAGGAGAGAATGTGAATGCAGATTGAAATATAACATTCTTCATTTGATTTCCTCTATGAATTTTTATCTAGTATAATCTATATATCTTGTTTCACAGGAAAAACATGGAAATATATATGGCATGGCAATCTTGGGAATGGGGAAGGGTGGAAAGAGAGAGAACCTGGATTTCAAAATGTCAGAAAACAGTTATTAAAAATTGTTTCAACATGTATTCTGGAGGAAAAAAACATTAAAGAAAATTACTAGCTGTGTGACACTACTCAAATAGTCAGTCAGTGGGGCAAGACATATTTATTAGGCAGCTATATGCCAGGCATTGTCCTAAGTGTGGATGATACAAGCACAGAAAAAAAAAAAAGATAGTCCTTGACTTCAAGCATATTAAAATCTACTGTCAACATGCACAAGAAAGAGAAGAGAGACAAGGAGATATAAAAAAGAAAAATGGAGAGATGGCTGGTCATGGAAATTTACTGGGGAGCTCATTGTTCCTATCCTCCAATTACTTACTGGTGGTAAAATGGGAGAAGTACATTTTCAAAGCAATGTAGCCAAGTGGAATATGAAGGGAAATGAAATGATTTAACCTCTTTTACTCTGTTTCTTTATCTGTAAAATAAGAATAGGAATAGTACCTACCTCAAGGTTTTGATAGGATTAAATGATATAAAACTTGTTCAGGAATTCACTGATATAGTTATCAACAAATACATTTAAATAACCGGTTTCTTTTGGTAGGATCCACAAAAACCATTGAACACTGTCATCCTTGAAAAACAGAACAACTAAAGTAGTTACAAAGAACAAGTCTTTAATCAGGACAAGGGAGACATAGTTCTCATGGCCACCACAGAGAGTCCAGAAAGTCATGTGCACACACAACAACAATCCCACACCAGGAAAGGCTCAGAGACTCTGAGAACACTGTGTCTCTGGGAAGATACACCATGAGTGGGAATCTCTACCATGGGAGTTTCCATCATAGTAAGTGAGGTGAAGAAGTTGGCTATATTTGGAGAATAAAAGAAAGGAAGGACAATTGATTGGCTTACAGGGAGACAAGGGAAGGAGTATTCCAGCCAGGGGCTAGACTTCTCTGAGAAAGACCTAGATGCAATGGTAGAAACTTATAATGCAAAAGGGTGCTTAAGATTAGATTATATATACCACTATCTAGGCTGAGATCATTGGGTAGTTGGAGGTTCACTCTAGGACAAACCTACTAATACTATCTAGGGTAATTCAGAGGTGCCTGAGGGTTTCCTAAAACAACTTATCAACACTAAGCAGTCATTTCAGGTAGTCTGTATGGGTTTTAGGTACAAGCCTGTAGGATATAATGGAATTTTATTAAAGGTTTAAGGGGAAGTTAAAGATATACTCATCCAAAAGATAGCTAAAGGAGAAGATCAATAAATATCAGGTAAAATAATAAACTAGTTAGTAAATGTTAGGGATAAAGATGGGATTTGCAAAAAAACAAAAAAAAAAACAAACATTAATACCAGAAGTATACTTAGTAAAGATGTTTTTATCTTAAGGGAAAAGAGGTGATGAAGCTAAGCCAAAATAAATGTTCTTATCACTGATCAGCTAGCAATAGGTTTCTTCATCTGAAAATTCATGCAATATTCTACTTATGTAACAGATGCCCATACCCAATCTCTGCATTAAAAATATTAATAACAAATGTTTATTTTTCTTCCCCCACTTTATTGAAAAAGGGAAACAAAATATATTTGTTGTTTTAAATATTTTATAGTCAAACAAATTCCCTCATTGCCTATATACAAATATATATATATATATATCTCGATCTGTACCCTAAATCTATTACCTCTCTCTTAGAATGTGAATAGTATATTTATTTTGGCATTGATAATTTTTGAAACATGGATGGTCATCATACTGATTATAGTTCTTAGAGTTTTCAGATTTTTGTCTTTACACTGTTGCTGGCCTTATGTAAATTTTCTCCTGGTTATACCCATTTAATTTTTCATCAGTTTTTATAGGTCTTCAGAATTGTTCAAAATTGCACCTTTCAAGGCAATTAGTTGGTACAATGGATAGAACATTAGGCCTGGAGTCAGGAAGACCTCAGTTCAAATCTAGGCATAAAACCTTGCTAGCTGAATGACCCTGGACAAGTCATTAAAACCCTAGTTGTCTCAGTTCCCCATCTATAAAATGGGAATAATGATATTTACTATCTTCCAGGATTGATTAAATTCAATTCATTTCTTATAAATCTTGGAAATCTTTATTAGAGAAACTTGTAGAGTTTTCCTCTTGAATCCAGTGTTGTTTGCTTTTAAATCATAACTTTATTAGACTTGTAAGTGCAAAAACTTTTAAATTTTATACAATCAAAATTGTCCAATTTTATCTTCTGTGATCCATTCTATTCTTTCTTTGTTTATGAACTTTTCTCATAACCATAGATTTAATAATACCCCTTCCCCCTTAATGTTATCTAATTGGTTTATTGTGTCATCTTTTGTAACTAAATCACCTCTCCACTTGGAGCTTGTTATGAGATATGAAGTATTGGTATAAATCTAATTTCTTCCATATTTCTGTTTGATTTTCCCAGAAGATTTTGTCAATACAAAGTCTCTATCCCAGTAGCTGAAGTTTTTTGTGTTTATTAGATACTAGGATATATCATACATTTGCTTTTGTCACAACTAGATTGCAAAGTGCTTAGATTCCTGAACTTTGGGAAGAATTGAGTTCTAATTCAGTCTGATATACTAGCTGTGTGAACCTGCAGAAGTTACCTAATCTCTGTCTGCTTCATTTTCCTCAACCTTAGAATGGGAATAATAATAATACATACCTCCCAGGTTTATAGAAGAGTCAAATGAAACAATACTTGTAAAGTGCTTAGCATAGTGCTAGCATATAGTAAGTGTTCAATAAATGCTTGTTCTCTCTATCCCATTCTGCATTTTGTATTGTAAATTTTAGATTTACTTAGTCTTTAGAATTCTAGCAACCAGGAATGTATACGTCCCCATGTAAGGATTAACTGTGAGGAGGATGGCCTATGACAGACATGTGCTAGCAAGTGACAAATCAGAAACAACTGATAGACCCCCTGGACTGCCCTAAGACAAGCTTAAGGTACCATTGGTACATGTGAGACACAGAAAGTGATGTAAAGAACTACCTATATATTTTGTGTCACTTCCTTTCTCTAAGTGCTCTCTGGGCAGCGTTGGGAGCTTTGGCAGACTTGACCCTGGAACTCGAGCCTGGAGGAGCTCCTTAGACTGCTTCCTTTTAGATGGTCACAGGGTGAGTGATAAGACCGACTCCCCTTTCCCTTGGCTTTCTTGAGAGGCCCCTTGGCCAAGGCCTCTGAACTCCTGCTCACTCAGAGTGGGCCAGAGCAGTCCAATTCCCTTCTCCTCTCTCTCTTCTTAATTTCTTCCTTTTATTGTAATTAGAGCACCATAAAAATCCCAAACTGATTTGAGTATTTCACTGGGATTGAATTTTAATCCCTGGGGACCATTA
The DNA here is from genome assembly GCF_027887165.1 of Monodelphis domestica. NCBI lineage: Eukaryota > Metazoa > Chordata > Mammalia > Didelphimorphia > Didelphidae > Monodelphis > Monodelphis domestica. Next base: position 236,240,473 of record NC_077227.1, on the reverse strand, counting down.
ATATAGTATATTCAGTCAACAACCCTAATTTTTACTTTAACAGTATGGTTAATTTATTGTACTTATTGGTCCATTTTTTTAAAAATTTGCTCATAGGATCAACATGATTTAAAAAAGGAAAGATTTTATTTTTGTTAAAGCACTATATGAAATTTTATTATCAATTATATTTTATTAAAAGTAGAATAACTGCATGAATAGCATATTATATGTACTAATATAACAGATAATTATAATAATACTGCATATTATTCGTTGCCAAAAGGTATGGTATAGAGAGAAGATCTATTGGATATTAGAGAAGAGAGTCAGTATTGAAGAACAGAGTCCTTGAGAAGGACTTCATGGAGTAGTGTTTCATGGGTAGAGGAGGGGAATACAGAGCAATATTCAGGAGGTTTGTTTGAAGAGAATTGTACATATATATATATATATTTGTACATATATATTTATATTTATAAATACATATTCACTGGAGCTCAAATGCTTCCAAATTAGGCAACCCAATTAATTCTTACTTCAGCTATGGTCCTGAGAACAAATAGAAATAATAGACCTTGGACATGAAACAATAGTTTCTATTAAATCTTCTCTCTGATTAGAATGAAGATATATGCACATACACATAAAAATTACTAGGTAGCATTTTGTAATCTATTTTAAGTTGCTGATCCTACCCCTATACCTCACTAGAGTAGAAAGAAAAAGAAGGAAAAAACACATTTTGTCTCCTGAAAGATATAGCACATCTATTTTCTCTGAAAGTCTAATTCAAAGTTTGACTGCAGAATGCAGTCAAAATTAGAAAATGCAGATGTGGGAAGTGAAGGATGGAATTTCAGATGTTGAAATGTATTTTAAAGTAATACTTGGAGATAATATATAGGCTTTGACAGAGACAGGAGACAGAGAGAGAGAGAGAGAGAGAGAGAGAGAGAGAGAGAGAGAGAGAGAGAGAGAGAGAGAGAGAGAGAGAGGAGAGGGAGAGGGAGAGGGAGAGGGAGAGGGAGAGGGAGAGGGAGAGGGAGAGGGAGAGGGAGAGGGAGAGGGAGAGGAGGAGAGGGAGAGGGAGAGGGAGAGGGAGAGGGAGAGGGAGAGGGAGAGGGAGAGGAGGAGAGGGAGAGGGAGAGGGAGAGGGAGAAGGAGAGGGAGAGGGAGAGGGAAGGAGGGAGGGAGGATGGATTGTCTTTCTTCTCAGCTCTCCCTAACAAACCCCACTCTGGTTTCCTTTCAAGACCTTAACTTCTGTTCCCTCAGAGGCCTTGGCTAAACAAACATGAAACAGTTAACTTCTTTCTCCCTGGGGAGAGGAATGTCACTTCCCTCCCCCCAGTTTCAAGTCTCTCTCTAGATGTGATGGAGTCAGTCACTTGTTCTTATTAAACTGTTTATTCTAAGTGAACAAGGCAAGGGATAGAGCAAATGAGTTTAGGAATGAGGCAGGAGGGAAAAGGGAACATCAGGGAATCCCTAGAATAACTGAAACCCCCTCTCCCAAAAGTCTGGCAGATCAGGCTTTGTTGATATGTCCCACTAGAGTCAGTTAGTGAAGAAGTCCTGGCTCTAACTGCCTTGGCAACTGTAACCAGTCCAGGACTTGAGGGGATCTGGAGGAAATCTTTCTTTTAGTGAACAGCTTCCAGGTGAAGTCCTATTCACTTGGTGGTCTTCTTGGGGTATTGGGTCAAACTTCACAGGAGGAGATGAGTGCTGGTTCAAAGATCTACCCAGTTTACCTTCCTGGTAGCTTCTCAGAGAGGAGAAGAATCTTTCCAACTGACCAGACCAGCTCACTTCCTCTCCTTTCCTCAGAATTCTTCCTGCCCTTCCCCTGTTACTACAGAATTCTCCAGCTTGCCAGATCTGCTTCTGTCTTTTCTGTTGGTAGATTTAAGTCCAATTCCTTTCTTAAATGTAGCTCCCCAGTGTAGTATAGGTGGATGTAGCAATGTAGTATTTGTGGATGACAAAGTTCAATAGTTTAATAGTAATAAAAATAATAATAATTCATGTTTAGGATCCAGTTAAGACTGTTTGTTTTTGTTTATTCCTTTTCTTTTCTCCTTTCTCCTATAGTGCAGTATAGTATTGCTAAGAAAAAATGCTTGCCTTCCTCTCTCCACATATATCATCATTTTGTATTGAAGTCATTCTCAGGCAATTTGAATAACTCTATTCAGTTGCCAGGAGGGATATCATTAAAGAGCTTCTTGAATGGTTTTTTGTTTAGTTCATATCTTAATTGATCTTTGGGAGTATTTTGCACTGTTAACCAGTTTCTCATGTTACTATATTTGCTTTTTCTGATTTTTTGGTTCTCCAGATTCCTATACAATCATTCCTTCTGTGTAAATCTTGGGCTGACCCCTCCTAATTCATGAACAAGTAAATATAAACTCACATAGAATATCATATGGGCCCCAGGCAAATCAGACTACATTCTACATCCAATCAAGATACCTACCATGGTCACTTTTTTGCCATGCCCCACCGAATCACCTTTCCTCTTTCCCTGGTCCCCCATATATACTAATTGATGGCAAGATCGTTAGATACTTGCCAGATACTTCTTTATAGAATGATCTTTTGTCTGAAAGATGGTCATCTACCCACAAGCCAGTTGGCTTCTGAAAGGGTTAAGGAAGAGTCAGACCTCTATTTGCTGCCTGGAAATTCCAGGAGAAATGTCAGAAGCACAAGAGTGATCTGAATACAAATTTGTTGACTTGAACCCTTGAAGCTTTTGATTCTGCAATTCATGGAGGTTTATGGAAGATTGCAGAGAAATTTGGTTATCTGAAGAAATTCATCAACATTGTATGTCATGAGCAGAACCAAGAGAACATTTTACAGTATAACAGCAATATTATACATGGCCAACTGTGAGTGACTTAGTTAGCTATTCTCAGCAATAAAATGATACATAACAATTCTGAAAGACTTATGAGGAAGAATGCTATTCACCTTCAGAGGAAGAACTCATGGTGTCTGAAAGCAGATTGAAGCATAGTTTTTTTTTTATTTTTGGTAATGCAGTTAAGTACCAGGACTGACTAGCTTTTCCATTTGCACCCCTTACATATAGTACAATGCTTTTACAAATAGTAAGCAAATAAAAAATACCTAATTCTTTCTTTTGTTCATTCACTCATTCATTCTCTTCCAGTTCAAGATATCATGTCTTATTCAACAATAACAGAAAAATCAAGGACATTTCAAATGAATTTCCATTGTCTTGATTTGTGCTCTCCTTATATTACTAGACATCTTCATCCACTTTGTGAAACTTCATTCTGTATTATGAATTTTATATTTACTCCACCCTGCTTAGTCTAAGAAAACAGGAATGTCTACACCCCTACTTAAGGATTAAGTGTTGAGAAGGATGGCCTATGACAGACATGTGCTAGCAAATGACAAATCAGAAACAACTGACAGACCCTCTGGGCTATCCTAAGTCAAGCTTAAGCTACCATTTGTACATGTGAGATGCAGGAAGTGATGTAAAAATGGTTTATATATTTCACGTCACTTCCTCTCTCCAGGGTCTTTTTTGTGGAGAGGTGGCTATGGCTCTTGTGGCAGAGAGGTGGCTGGTGGCAGCATGGCATCATGGCATTTTGGCATGGCTGCGGCTATTGTCCAGGTTTGGTGGTGAGCATCCTTGTTACAATACTGGGAGAAACTTAGTAGCCTAGTTCAGGTGAAGCATCTTCACTGAGCTCTCTCAGAGTTTAGACTGATTCTTTTTTTCTCCTTTAGTTTTCCTAAAATGCCATCCTCCTAGGAGGCCCCTCATCTCAGAGGAGGCCTTGTGGCTGGAAGATCTCTGAACTCTCCTTGGTCAGGCTAGGCCAGAGAAATCCTATATTCTTTTCCCTCTCTCTTCTTCTTAATTCCTTCCCTCTATATTAATTAAAACATCATAAGGTTTCCAAACTGACTTGAGTATTTTATTTGGGATTTGAATTAAATCCCTGGCGACCAATTAAATTTTTATTCAGTCTCAACCCTAAATTTACCCTTACAATATCACATGAAAAGGTAGTTCATCTCTTTGCTTAAAGTAAGCTTATCCAAAAGGAATTATTGATGCCACCACCTCCAGTCTTTTCAATATGCCTCCACTCTCATCCCTATTTATCTCTAATCTCCATTATCAGTTTATCTGGAGACATGTGAGACACTCAGGTTTTATTTTCACTTGGGTATGATACAACTACCAACATTCATCCCTTTTTGTGAAATCAATGGAAGTACTTTTCTATTTTTAAAACTCTCACTTTAATTAATAAGAAACCAGTATTTTATTACATGGAAATCTTGCTATCTATTAAAGACAGTTGAGAATGGAAAGGTCAAAAATGTAATAGAAAAAATAGAATTGCATTCCATTTTCTTATGACCATTCTTGGAAATATCTCAAAAGGTTCTTTTATATTATGCTAGAAACATTGAATACCTATCTATTGTAAAAATAGACTCGAATTCAGGACTCCAATCCCCAGAATCCTTTTCTCCATGTCCCCAGAGTGCTTTGTAACCACACTGAATTCTCGCCTGGGCGAGAACACAAATAATTATTTAAAGGAGTTCTCCACCTACTGAGGTCTCTTTTGGACTTCCATTTTGGAGCAGAGGTGGCTCTTTTCATAATGTAGGTGAGGTTGTGTCTAGGCCTCTCTGTGGCCTAGACACATGTTTTCTTATCCTGTATTTTCTTTAATCCTTAATCTTTAATAAACCTCATAAAAATATAATACTCCTTGCAGAGAGAAACTAATTTCTACCTGCCTCAGTCTCCCCTAAATTTTAATCTTTACACTATAAACAACAGGATTTAATTTGTTTCTAATATGGCACACTTAAATTGGTTTATTCAATGCCAGGAAAGATACTAGAGATACTAGAATAGGGAGAAAGTAGTTTACTTCTGGAATCTTAGACTTCCTATTTGCTTGAATAAAATATTCCTGATAATTCTACTAGGCAAGAGGATATGTCATTAATGTGTATGTAACTCATTTTTAACTCCAGAATACCATAAAAGTGAACTCTAAGATAAATATTCTTTTTCTGATTACTGCTTCTAACTTATTTAAATGTATCTTTTTTTGAGATTTCTTGGATTCTTCATTGTGTGTGTGGGTATGTGTGTGTGTGTGTGTGTGTGTGTATTCTATATCCTATGCAAATAAATAGAAAGCAAATCGTGAGGAATGGCACAGTGGGGTAAACCTCCAAATCTATTTCAAATAAGTCCTCACCAGAACTCATCTCAGTAAAAGATAAGAAGGAATTCAGCTATAGCCATTCTGAGATCTTATTATTCAGTTAATAACCATTTAGCTATAAGGAATAATTCATTATAATGGATTGTATGAGAAATACCAAAAAGTTGGAAACTAACATATGTTCAATTTTTAATCTATGTTTTAACTAGTTGAGAAGGTAAGAAGACATAGGTACATGCCAATATGAAAAAATAAATAATAACACAAAAGACTATATGTTTCAGGAGAAAGGCACAGAGTATGCAAGCAAGTTTTTAGAGGGGAGAAATCTTTGTTGTTTGTATTTATGAGATGAAAACTGGAAGGGAACACATTCCATCTCATTTAATCCCCAATTTTTACATATAAGGAAATAGAGCTCAAAAGAAGTTGACTTACATCTAAGTTCTTGAACAATTGGAAAATAAGTGGTGAAAATAACACTACAGTGTGTTTTATAATTATTAATGAACTGTTCTTTCCATTGTACTATATTACCTCTCATTGGTCAGAAGAGTCTTCAATGAAGAGGTGGGATTGAGGCTTAGCTTTTAAAAATGGATAATATAGGAAAGAATATTTCAGGAGGGGAGATAGTGCAGGGGAGGAAAACAAAAGATATGTTCAGGGGCTAGTGAACAACATATTTTGACTGGAATGACAAATGTGAATTTGGAATAACTGGAGAAAAGATTTGAAATGTCAGTGTAGATTATTTTGTGAATGACCATGAATCCCAAGATAAGAGAAAGAGGAAGATATGGGAACAAGTTTGGGTGCTTACTATATGTCACGTTCTATACTAAGCACCAGATGCTATACTAAATCTTTTATAAATAGTGTCACATTTAAATCTCGCAAAAAAACCTGTGATGGATGCTATTATATTTCCCACTTTTCATATGGGGAAATGGAGGTAATGAAAGGTTACCCAAGGTCACATGGTTACTAAATGTCTCAGATTGGATTTCCTGACTTTAGGTATAATATTCTATCCTCTGCATGGCCAGGTTGCTTCAGACACATTTAACTGAGTTAGTATTAGCAATGAGGAAAGAAAAACAAACTTATGCTTCACTCTTCAGGCATTCTGTAGCTGTAGTTGAGTTTCGCACACATCAGTGATGCATTTTCTTGTATAGTAGGATTATCTGGCAAATTAAGTGTACAAAATTTAGACTCTGACATCAATCTGACAATTAGCCCTGGACATATTCATTTATAATTTGTTAGTTCTTTAATTGACTTGAGGTATCCATTCCTTACTTTTTTATTAGACAATTACTCATCTTTCTCTGTCTCTCTCTGTCTCTCTCTGTCTCTCTCTGTCTCTCTCTCTGTCTCTCTCTGTCTCTCTCTCTGTCTCTCTCTCTCTCTGTCTCTCTCTCTGTCTCTCTCTGTCTCTCGTCCCTTGCTTTTCTTGAACACATGGGGCTTCCTTAATGTTTTCTAGAATCCAGGTATTGTTGATGTGGGTCAACTTCCATTCAAACCATAGTACCCAATGACATTTTTCTTTTTCTTTACAAGATGACATGTTATTCAGAGCAAAAAGGGCATTGAATAAGTTTACAAAGTAATATAACTGATAAAAAAGAGTTTCTTCATATTGACAAGAGTGACTCTTCTTTATATTACCACATAAACATTGTAAAAGGGAATAGAGGACACAAAAATATGCTTGGTAGGGAATATATTTGAGGAACATACATGGCAAGAATAGATTTAACAGACTTACTCTGATGCTTTGAGTTACTTATGATCACTATTAATATTGTAGGAATAGTGACATCATAAGTTTATTTCATTACACTTCTGAGCAAGGAATTGTCCACTGTTCTGTTTCCTCTGCTACTCTGCCCTCTGCTGAACAACTCCATGATTACTGCTCTCTTCCTTTTGCTGGTCTAATGTCATTGTGAGGTCCTTTCCCAGAAAAATAGAGGAAAAGATAGACAACAATTCAACCTGGCAGTACATGGGCCATCTTTAGCACTTCTATGTTATAATGAGCATCGCCTAATAGAATGTGCCTTTAGTAAGACCCTCATGCTGTGATCATGGCAGATAAGTCATTGTGATAATAATAAGGCTAATCTTTCATGTATTAAGCAGGAACAACACATAGCAAGAGAAAGCTGGAATGTCAAAGAACTATATTGCATTAAAATGCCATATGATAATCTACTAGGAATGCTTAGCTTGGAGTGGGGGGTGATAATATAAAAGCTTCAAGTATTTGAAGAGTTATCATGTGGAAGAGTGATCAGCCATGCTCTACTTGTCCTTAAAGTGCAGAACCTGGAACAAGTGGGTAGAAGTTTCCAAGTTATCTTTATGTTTGGCTTAAAGAAAAATAAACTTACTAACAAATACTAAGGAAAAACTTACAATCAGAATTATCAAAAAATGGAAGAACTACCTCAGGAGTTAGAATTATAGAATCTAAAATGGTAGGTGATCATTGAGCCATCCGGTTCAGCTCCATCATTTTCTAGATGAGAAAACTGAGACCCAGAAAGATATAGAGTACTAAGCAATGAGGTTGTTCAATGGATAGAGAGCCAGGCTTAGAGATAGAAGGCGTTGGGTTCAAATCTAGTCTCAGACACTGCCTAATTATGTGACCCTGGGCAAGTCAATTGATTTCAGTTGCCTAGCCCTTACCACTTGGAATTCTAGGACAGAAACTAAACATTATTTTTAACAATAGCAGAAGTTGATCCAAGGTCTCGTAGGAATAGAAAACCTAGGATTTGAACTCAGTTCCAAAGGTTCCAGGTTTAGTACACATTTCAGTTCACCAACTGAGTTCCCTATTACTAGAAGCCTTCAGGTAAAAAAAAAAATGATTATTTGTCAAGAATATTATGGAAAAACTTTCATTCAGATATATATTTAACAGCTAGTATTTACATAGAGCTTTAAAGTTCATAAAGTAACTTTACAAATATCATTTCATCTAATTCTCACAATAATCTTCAGAGGTAGGTGCTATTATTTTCCCCATTTTACAGATGGGGAAACTGAAACAGTCAGAGGTTAAGTGACTTGCCCATAGTCATAGCTAATTAAAAAATCTAAGATCACATTGGAAGTTGGGTCTCCTGGACTTGAGATCCAAGGCTTTATCCACTGTGCCCCCTAGCTACCAGAATTGAGCACCTAGTCTCTGAGTTAGCATCCAACTTGAAAATCTATTATTCTCTAAAATGGTGAAAGTATGGGGAAAGGAATAAATATACTGTCAGTCTTGTATCACCAGCAATGTAGTTCATTCTAGATGAATAAAAGGGTTATTGATAGTATCATCAGTACCTCTGGTAGAAGGAGATGGTTCTTTATTCTTCTTTTAGAAAAGCAAATCTCTCTCACCATTTACAATTCAAGGCTACAAATATTAATTAAATACTTACTGGGTGCCAGGAACTAGATTAAATGCTGATGAAAAAAAGGAAAGTGAGAACAGAACCTACCCTCAAATAGTTTACATTCTTTACAAATGGGCAAAAACTCTCTCATTCCTTGCTTTTCCCTTCAGTTTGAGCCTGATCCTGAGAGGTAAATCTAGAATATCCAAGGAGCAAATAAACTAGGAAAGAACATCAAACTGAATAGCTATCAGTCATAGCCAGACAACCCCTTTGAATAAAAAGGAATTGGAAGACTACTATGAAACCTAGGCAAGAAGTTATGATCTGAATGAAGTATATCAAGCCAAACTGTAAGACACAAAAGAATTCTAAGTCAGAATAGGCAGGCATAGGGACCCATGTTCTAATATCCAAGATGGACAAGAATTCTAGATAGCAAAATGGCCAGGGAATGGCTTTTATCTAAGCATAAAGATACAGCTGGATACTTTTCCTACATGAAGGGCTTGGAGTGTAGGATGGATGGTTTTATACATTCAGGGTATATGAGCTGTATTCCTCACTCCCATCCCCATCCTGTGAAATAAGAAGAGCAAATGTTATTATCTCTGTTTGATAGATGAGAAAATTAGGTTACTGATAAAATAAATTCCTTGAAAGCAATAAGGCTAGTTAAGTGGACAATTTCATCAGGTCTTCTGGATCTACAATATTTGCTATTCAAGCAACTTCTGTAAGTGAATGGTACCTACCTGACGGCAGGCATGGCAATTGATGGAGACTGGAAAAGGGAGAAGAAGCAGATAAAGACCTGAAAGAGAATGATCTGAAGTTTCCATTCCAATCTAAATAATAATTAACATCTATATGGTACTTTGAAGTTTGAAAAGTATTTTCCTTATATTAGATCTTTTGAGCAATGCATCAGTCTTTGTGGAGTAGATACAATTGGTCTTATTCCCATATAATAAATTATCAAATTGAGACTCAGAAAGTCTAAGCAACTTGTCCATGCCACAAAACTAATGAATGTCAAAAGATTTGAATCCAAGCCTTCCTTTCTCCATGGGTCATAGCTAATTAATATCTAAGGTCATATTGGAAGTTGGGTCTTCTGGACATGAGATCCATTGAGATCCATCATACTTAACAATATGCCATGAATCTCTGTTCTTGGTCAGTCATTTCAGCCATGACCAATTCTTCCTGACCCTATTTGAGGTTTCTTTGGCAAAGATACTGCAGTGGTTTGCCATTTCCTTCTCCTGTTCATTTTACAGATGATGAAACTGAGTCAAATAAGATTAAATGACTTATACAGGGTAACACAGCTAATAAGTGTCTAAGGTAGGATTTGAACTCCTAAAGTTGAATCTTTCAGCCTAGAGGCCCAGGACTCTATCTACTGTGCCCCTAACTGCCCTACATAGGGTAGGTGGCTCTAAAAGATGAACATTTCTACAGATTTTCCCATACCTTGTCTATGAAATCCAATAGTTTGCTAGAGAGCTAATAATAATAGCTAACATTCTTAAAGGGTTCTTGAGTCTCTAAAATCACTTTACATACACTATTCTGATTTAATCTCTGCAAGTCTGCGAGATAAAGGTTATTAACTTCTTTTAACAGAAGAGGAGACTGAGGAACAGAGCAGTCATATGATTTATCCAGGGTCACACAGCTAGTAAATGTCTGAAGCAGGATTTGGAAGAACCATGATGAATAATAGAAGGAACCTGCAGAATAAGAGAGGAAAAATTCCACTTTTCTCGTCACTACCCACCTACTTTAAATTAGAAAATTATATGGCAGCTCTCTACCAGAGAAGTGCTCTTATTGGGCTCCAAGGGACTCTTGGATTTATGACTCTTCAGGACTAATGGTAACTTCTTATAAGATCTCTGTTTTGCTTTTCTCTTTTTAATAAAACTTTCTTCTATAATATTGTGAATTTCATGCTTACAAGGGAAGTGCCAGTATTAATATATGAAGGGATTCTATGTGAAGAGTTTTACAGATTTCTGGGATGGGAAGTGATAACCAGTCAAGAAAAGTGAGAAAATTTCAGAGGGAGCCCTTTGTGTCACAAAAGTCTCTGACATGATCACTCTATTGCAAAAATGAATAATATGGAAATAGGTTTTGAACAACAATACATGTATAACCCAGTGGAAGTGCTTTTCAGCTCTGGGAGGGAAGAAGGAAGAAGGGCAGGAAAAATCATGAATCATATAGCCATGGAAAAATATTCTAAATAAATATTTTTTTAAGTCTCTGACACAAGAGTTGCACAAAAAAAGTATATGGCTCCTCTGAGTATTATTTATTTAACCTGACTGTGCTTGGGGTCCTGAACACTACTGCCCTCAAATGAGGTGACAGTTTCTATCTGGACTTTAAGGTATAAGAACTACATATAGAAGGTTTTTATTCTTCTAGAAAAATCAAATTCCTAAATTCTAGATAGATAGATGAATGGATGAATAGATGGATGGATAGATGGATGGATGGATGGATGGATCTATTTCTTATACACATTCCCACTTCTATTTCCTACCAAAGTAAGCACCATATCACCTGTCATCCTTAAAACTATTCTACAGGACAAGCTCACTTTGACATTTTAACTGGGTATAAAATTTGAGACTATTTACTTTGGGAAATTCTTAGGGAAAGAAATAGTCATTGAAAAATTAAGTAGTGAAATGCCTAAATTCAGGACTCAATCACCTCCAAATTCCTATTCCTTCCTAGACCATATCATTCTATGTACTACCATTCCCACTTCTAGATTTTTGCCAGGAACCTGGACAATTTGAGCTTATAAATGGTTTGTTCCAGAAGGAAAAATGTTGGACTCATAGTCAGGAGTGCCATAGCTTCATGAATTTGAGCCAATAATTTACCTTGTTTGTTCCTCAGTCTCCATCTATAAAATGTAGACAGTACTTTAAGCTCACAAGAGTAGTTGGAAGAATATAAATGACATAAGACTGAACTAGCCACAGAAGGCCTCAGACCACTAAATCAGACCATGATTTACTTCCCATCTCCCTGTCTCTTATACTACCAACCTGTATACCTCCTATTCCCTCCACTTTCTGTCTCTTGCTAGAAAATCCTAACCAGAAGATCAAAGTTACCAGTCTACAGGGCAAGTCAATTGACTGTCTTGTTTATCTCTACTATTATTGTGACTTCCCCAGACATTCCCTTCCCTAGGTGCCACTCCTCCCATATGTGTCTTCCAATATTAGAATATTAATTCCTTGAGAGCAGGGATTATTTCAATTTTATATTTATTAACCCCAGAATTTAGTAGAATGCTTGACACATATAGGCACTTAATATTTTTTTTAAATTCACTCAAGGGCAGCTAGCTGGCTCGGTGGATTCAGAACCAAGTCCAGGAACAGGAATGTCTTGGGTTCGAATCTACTCTCAGACACTTCCTATTTATGTGACCCTCAGTAAGTCACTTAACCCCCATTGCTTAGCTCTAACCACTCTGCTGCCTTAGAACTAATACACAGCATCGGCTTTAAGACAGAAGATAAGGGTATAAAGTAAATTCATTAAAATCAAAATTAGGGGGCAGCTGAGTGGCTCAGTGGATTAAGAGCCAGGCCCAGGGTTGTGAGGTCCTGAGTTCAAATTTTGCCTCAGACACTTTCTAGTGTGTGATCCTGGGCAAGTTACTTAATCCCATTGCCTAGCCCTTACCACTCTTCTGCCTTAGAGCCAATACACAGTATTGATTCTAAGATGGAAGGTAAGGGTTTTTTTTTTAATTAAAATTAATTCATTACTTCATTCCAAAGAGATGTGAAAGTTGGACTTACAGACATTGTGCAAATGTGAGGCATTACTTGTTTTGTGTATTCTTTTGTAAGACTATTAGTATGTTATTGTTAGTTAATCTGGGTGGTCTAGAAAAGTTCCATCTTGAATAATGGTACCTTTCCTTGCCTCAAGATCTTTACTACATAGTTTTATAGGAGGCCATTTAGTTTTACTGTCAAAAGACTTACAAAACAGCAGTAGATGGAATGATTGATAGATATATACAAAGATAACAGTGACAAGTATTTATCAAGCACTATTATGTGCCTAGCCCTCTATTACATACTGGAGATACAAAATCAAAAATAAATAAGTCAAATAGTCCCTGCTCTTAAGGTGTGCCAGAGATAGATTGTAAAAGGTTTCAAAAGTCAAAATTGAGGAATTTGCATTTTGTTCTGGATATAATAGGGATCCACTGGAGTTCCTTGAGCATGAGAGTGGCAAAGTCAGTCAACTAATCTGTCAACAAACATTTATTAAACACCTACTATGTGCCCGGTACCTGGTCCAAGTGTTAGAAATATAAATAAAAGTAAAAGACATTTACTGCCCTTGAGGAGTCACAATCTAAGGTACGTAAGAACTGTACTTTAGGAATATCAATTTGGCAGTGATAGAGAACATAGATTGGAGACATATAGAGAGTCAAGAAATTATATCATCCACAGAGTTTCCTCAGGACCATTCCAATACTGCATATACTCAAAATCATTATCTCTCACAATTTTTTACTCAATACACCATTTGGTTATGAGTTGAAAATGATCTCCCTCTTCAATTCTTTCGGATTCCTGATATCTTTTCAGCACTGAAGAGAAACCCGTTTTGTTGGCTCGATGGCAGGCGCTAGCTTGGACTGAAATCATGCAACAGATTTATAGCTGTTACTTAGGGTTGCCTTTTAATTGCCTTGTAAGTTGCAAATACCACCTTACACGCGAGAATTCGACAAACAGAAACATCTGGCCTTCACAGATTGCCAGCATCAGAAGAGCCACCATCCAAATTCACAACACATGTGCATTTAACAGAGACTAGCAGTGTTCCAAATAGGTACAATCCCTTTTGCTATTCGATGAGACGGATGCCCTTTTCAGTTTGGGATGAGACCTCCAACATTGAGAGGGAAGGAGATAGAAGAGCAGGAACGCCACACTGGAAGCCAGGAAATCTGGCTTTCCTCCTAACTAGCTGAGAAAATGACCTACCTTCTCTGAACAGTAAGATCTCTTTGTATGTAAAATTAAATGGTTGAGGTAGGTTTTCTTCAAGATTTCTTTTTCTGGAGGAAATCTACACACGAGGGCCCCATTAATGAACACTGTAAAAATGGAAAAGGAGCATTACATGATTGGGAGGCATATAAAAAAAGGGAAATAGAGTTTCCATAGGAAGAAGGAAACTCTTTTATAATAATCTAAAACAGTAGTGGCTTTCAAAATCATCAGGTCACTGATTTAGAACTGAAAAGGAGCTTAGAGGCCATCAAGCCCAAGCCTCTTCTTCCATTTTATAGTTAAGGAAATGAAGTCCCAGACAGTATAGGTCACTTAGGAAATGATATAACTGGGAGCCTCAGTTTCTTTTGATGTCAAATTCATTTCTTTCTCCACTGTTCCATGCCATCTCTGAAAGTTGGAAGTTGTTGTCTCACTCCTGTTACTTTTGTAGCTGGTCAACTAAAATTAATGTTAAAAAATATAATATAATATTTATAGTTTTGTTATTCAGATATTTTTCAGTTATATCCAACTCTTCAATACCCCTTTGGGGTTTTCTTGGCAGAGATACTGAAGTGGTTTGCCATTTCCTTCTCCAGTTCATTTTGAAGATGAGGAGACTAAGCCAAAAATGGATTAAATGACTTGCCCAAGGTCGCATAGATAGTAGGTTTAAATTCAAGAAGATGAGCCTTCCTGACTCCAGGCCTGGCACTCAGTGCCACTTACCTGTCCCAATTAAGAAATATCCTTAAGCCTTAATTTCCTCAGCTATAAAATAAGGAGATTAGACTACCTCTAAAGCAACTTCCCATTCTAACATTGCACAACTAAATGAAAAGAGAAGCAATGTTCATTTCTGAGACAATATTCATAAAATATTTTAGGACACTAAAATGAATGAAAACAAAAACCAGATTAATGATCATAAGTAGACATACAAAATTTTGACCCCAACATGGTAGTGTCTTTTTGGTCCTCTTTTATTAGGAATGGTAACAACCAACCATGATTTTGGTCTTGTTTTGTGTGTGTTCTTTTCAATTCTAGGCTCAGGAATTGGTGCCCCCAAACTGGGAATTCAAGATATAGCCAGCTAAGTAGTATAGAGGAGAGGGCACCAGGCCTAAAGTCAGGAAGATCTGAATTCAAATCTGGATTCAGACACTAACAATCTGTGTGACCCTGAACAAGTCATTTAACCTCTAATTGCCTTAGTTTCCTCATGGTAAAATGGTGGTAAGAAATACAACCTAGAACTTATCTCCCAGGATTGTTGCGAGGAACAAATTAGATAATAATTGTTAAGTGTTTTGAATAGTGCTTTAGCCACATAGTAAGTGCTATATGAATGTTTATTATTATTATTGTTATCATTATCATTATTATCATGGAGATCTTGAAGACCAAGATCTGAGGTCAAATATTGCAAGCAGCCCAAGAGAAAAGCCCTAAGAAGCAAGAGTTTCTATATACAAGCCCAGGGTGGGACTTTGGGCTTGGAAATTAGTAAAATTAATGCTTTGAAGGAACTAAGCTAAACTTGGAACTTATTATCCCCCCTCCCCTTCCCAGAGATGCAGGTAGTTTAGAATAGACCATATCCCCAAGTGTTGGGAAGAAATGTGTGCATGTTAGTCCTGCCTTTATAAAAGCTTTGTTTGGGGGGAAAAGGTGATGTAGATATGATAAATATTGCAAAACTGAAATAAACAGAACTTGGTGACTGATTAAAGAGTAAAAAATAAAACCAAAGCTATAAGATAGGAGACTAGGTAAATGGTGGTAGTTTTGTCAGAAATAGTACATTCAAAAACGGCTCTAAATTTTGGTGAAAAGGATGCCCCTGATAATTACTTCCTTTCCTTGATTTTATTCTTTAATAGCTACTCACATTTATGCAGTTCTTCACACTTTTCATAGTTTTCTCACAACAATGCTGTGAGATGCTTAAATTATTGCAACCACTTCTTTGATAAGGAAACTGAGGCTCCAAAAAGGTAAATAATTCTCCCACAGTTAATGAGTGTCTCCACTAGACTTAAGCTCATCTTCCAACTCCATGTTAAACTCCATTTTGCAGAAGATAGTTCAAATTCCCCCTGATCTCTTTTGTGCTCTGTCTACTGAAAACGATCATTTTCTACCTTATTCATACCATCACTTCTATATTAGTAGAGAAGTATTTCTCCTCCAAGTTCATGCAACTCAAGACTAAAAATATTCTATCCTCTTGCCTTTTATTCAAGTCTTATTTTCAAAACATTTAATCATTTTTGTTGTTCTCTACTGAGCCTACCTAGGTAGCTCACTATAATGTAATTTCTTTTGAATTGTATCAGTCATGCAAAAGGATTCCAGAAAGAGTCTTGCCGATGATACTTAGGGCTTATATCGGCCTTCGTGTCTTCAAAGGGTTTCGCTTTCATCAACTGATAATTGTGGATAACCCCTTGTACCATGCCCCAAGGGTGCTGAAAAGAGAATCCAATAAGCAATAAAACATCCTAAGTGAGAATCTTCGCATGTATTTGCATTAGGCTGGATATTTAAGAGATAAATGTCAGATGTGGTAAATGCCAGGCTAGCAGAAGCAGGTTCCACTGCCACATTTTAACACCATTGGAGAAGAGAAACAACTGCCTCTCAATCCACAGATGAGGACCAAGGCAAACAACTAAGCCACCTGCCCCTGGCCAGCGGCATGACTCATAGTCCCAGTGCATGAATCAAAGACTTAAAATGTTCTGCTCCAATTCCAACCTAATTCATTCCTCTTTATAAGGAGGCCACTTTCCACGTATAATTTCTAGGGATCATAAAAAGCCTTTCAGATGAAAGATTTTCTTTTTAGATTCTCAGAAAATCACGTAACTGTAGGTTTAACTTTTACTGAACCTTCCCACAATTTGCCATCATCGTAGGGAGTAAACATTATTCTAGGCATACAGTTAGATCATTCCTCCTAAATGCTATGGGAGGGAAAATAACTAGGGATGAGAAAAAGTTTAAATAAATTCACGGGTAAAATATTGGCAAGAGTTATGTAAAGAAATCTATGGATGTTACTAGGTTTGAATTCAGGCCCCAACATTCATTTACTATGGGCAGTTGTTCATTTCTTTTCGTTCATCTCCAACTCTTCATGGCCCTATTTCTGGATGTTCTTGCCAAGAGATACTGGAATGGTTTGCCACTTCTTTTCCAATTCATTTTATAGATGAGGAAATGGAAGTAAACAGAGTTAAGTGATTTGCCCAAGGTCATCAAGTATAAGCATTTGAGGCTGAATTTACCAGGTCTTCCTAATTCCAAACCAGTTGCTCTATTCACTGAGTCACCTAGTTGTCATAGTAGAGCAAAGTCCATGAGATTATCCTGTACAACTTTTTCCACCTCTTCACCCATACAGCTTTTTGATAGAATCATATACCAAGAATTTTCTTTCCCTGAAGTAAACTGTACATTAAAAAAAAACCTGCTAGATCTAAAGTCACAGGACCTAGATTCAAACCCTGGGCCTGTTATTTAAGTTGTGAGACCTTGGAAAAATTAAAACCGCTAAGTATTATTTTCTTCATCTGAAAAAAATGAGATCAAGCAAAATGTTCTTTAAAGCCCTTTCCCATCTCTAAAACCTACAATCATACTTCCTACTTTCCCTAATATAGTAAAAGGCTAAAGACCATAGGAAAAAAAGCAACAGCAAAGATTCTATATCCTATAGGCTATATCATTTACCTCTGAAAAACACAAGTGAATTAGATAATAATATGTTCTGATGGAAGCTAAATGACAAGTTGGAAAGAGGATCTTCTTAAGCTTAGCTCTATGAACAGGATTTTTACATATATTTTATAGTTATTTCAATAAAATTTGTTTCCTTTAAATCCTAGGTGTTTTATTTTACATATTTTATGGCATAATTCTGAGGAGAAGGGGTCCATAGGCTTCACAAGATTGTCCAAGGAGTTCATCATACAAAGGATAACCCTGAAGTAAGTATAAAGTGACTACATAACACATTCAAACCAAAAACTCTATTGGCTATTCAGTAAAACTCCATATGAGATCATAGCTTGGAACTAGACAAAAAGTTCTTTAGGTAAAGAGGTACTCATATGGAAATTCCTAAATGGATCTTATTAGGGGATGTTCTTTTGTTCAGCCTAAAACCCAAAGACAGCTTTATAGTCATGTTCCAATACATATCTTACTTAGCTTCTCTAAGATAACCAAAATGTAGGACAGGATATTGATATAAACTTGGCCTCAGCATCAGGAAAACTTGCAGCCACATCCCATATATTTGTAATGACCTTATATACATCATTTAACCTCTCAATGGCTCCAGGTAACTGTCTAACACTATTAGATATAAAGGAAGTATCAACCTGCATTGTCAGAAAGATCCTTAATAAGCACTCCTTGTGCTAATAAAAATCACATTTCTGGTACCACCCTTCCATCACCCTCCCAAAAGATAATTCACATAAGGTGGGTAGAGATTTAGCTTCTCATTCAGGGCAGTTGATATGACAGACTAATAGGATGACCCCAACTGGTTAGGTAATAGGTTAACAAAAGCGTTGATGCCCTGTCTTAAAGAGGCAGTTTCACTGGCTGATCCATGATTGGCCATCCCTCCAGGGGACCCTTAAAAGATTCAGTGCAGTCAGTTTTTCAGACAAGTAGAGTTCAAGACAATTTGGTCATTCTGATAAGTTAAAAAGAGAGCCAGTAGTCAGGGAAGAAAAGAATATTTCCTATCCTTTCCCTGAAATTGCCATGGAATATAGCAGCAGAATTATTCATCTAGAGGGAGTCACCTCATCCAGCAGTTGAAGCATTAGTTTGAAAGTCAGAGGCATAGCTAGATGGAAGAGCCCCAAACATTCCAGACACACACAACTGTTTTCACTCAGGACTGGAAGCTTGAGGAGTATGACCTTTGCCCAAGCAAAGAAAAGAACCAACAATGGACTCATAAGAGTAGTTGTGACTCATGAGGATAGATCCTAGAAGGAACAATAACCCAGCAGAGATTCCACACCCAGATGTGAGTTTCTAGATTCTTAATCTGAGGATCTAAGAACATGTTTTTTAAAAATATGTTTTTACTGTTATTTCAACATATTTCCTTTGTGATACTATATGTTTAATCATGTATATTTAAAAGCATTATTCAGAGAAGAAGGAATCCATAGACTTCACCAGGATGCCAAAGGAGTTAACATGCAAATACACACACACACACACACACACACACACACACACACACACACACACACACACACACACACACAGAAAGAAAGCAATCAAGTCCCTGCAGTACTGAAGGAATTAGTAAACCTTGGCCACATGTATCTCACTACCATTGTATTCTATAGATGTTTCCATCCTTTCCAGAAATTATTGTGTATTAGAGAGTATACCCTTAGGCTTTTAGGATGAATATCTCATACCTATTGTTCTTATTATTACATCTCAGTAAATGCTTTAGTTACCAGCTAATTGTATCTACTGACTGAT
Organism: Monodelphis domestica; assembly: GCF_027887165.1. NCBI lineage: Eukaryota > Metazoa > Chordata > Mammalia > Didelphimorphia > Didelphidae > Monodelphis > Monodelphis domestica. The sequence goes on along the minus strand of NC_077227.1, from coordinate 236,221,228 downwards.
TGTTAATAAGAAGCACATCAGTGGGGAATGAGTTACAGTTTTAGGAATCAGTAGCCACAGGGTCCCCTTTGGATCTCATAGTAGCATTTCTTTTGAGTTTTGAACCTAAATCACTAGTGAAGTTTAATTTGAAAGAGTAGCCCAGAGTGTTACACCACAGGGGCTTCTCCTGAAATTTATTTGAGTCCCCTATGAATTTGCAGGGATCTTCTAGAGAAATTCTTTTCCCAAGACTCTCCTTGTATAGCCTAGTTTTGCAGGTATAAAGTGCTGCTCCTTTTGTATAACAGCAGTTTAGTTAGTCAGGCAGTCAATAAACATGTATTAAGGGTGTACTAGGTGCCAGACATTGTGTATAGCACTGAGAATACAAACACCAGCAAAAAGAAAGATAATCTCTTCCTCAAGGAACTTACATTCTAAGGGGGAGAAGGCAACATATAAAAGAAAGCAGAAAGGGTGGAGAGAAGCAGAAAATGATCTTTACATAAAGAAAAAGAATTAGACCATGTTGTGAAGGATGTAAGGTACTGCTGCTTTCACATGTGAACTGTTCAGTTGTGAAAGAGGGCAAGAAAAAAAATACGTTGTTTATGAAAAATTGATGTAATCCATAAATAAAGTTTTCAAATAAATTGTGACTTATAAAACTCTTCATACCTTTTGATCTAGCAACAAAACTTTTAGATGAATTTCCCAAGGTGATCAGGAAAAAACGGTAAAAAAAAACTATAAAATTCTAAAATATTTATGTTTCCTTTGTTGTATCACAGAATTGGACTGAGGGAATGTGTAGCAGTTGAGGAATGGCTAATCAAGTTGTGGCATGTGATCACAATGGAATACAATTGAGAGTAAGAAGTGATGAACAGGTTGATTTTTTTTAAACATGGTAACATGGTACATAATATTATGAAGAATGAAATGAACAGAAACAATAGAACATTATATATGGCAACAGGGGGCAGCTGGGTAGCTCAGTGGATTGAGAACCAGGCCTAGAGATGGGAGGTCCTAGGTTCAAAATCTGACCTCAGCTACTTCCCAGCTGTGTGACCCTGGGCAAGTCACTTGACCCCCATTGCCTAGCCCTTACCACTCTTCTGCCTTGGAGCCAAAACACAGTATTGACTCTAAGACAGAAGGTAAAAGTTTAAAAAAATTTTTTTTAAATATATGGCAACAAAAAATATTGAAGTATACTGTGAGTGTCCACCTCCAGAGAAAGAACTGATAAACAGGAACATGTATGACATAGTTTTACATATATGTGTATAAATAGTTGATGATCCCTTCTCTAATGTGGGGTGAACAGGAGGGAGAGGGAGATACTGGGGAACTTTGATGCAACAAAGAAATAAGTAAATTTTTAAAAAAGAAAAAGTCTGAAAAAAATAAAGTGATAGATCAAAGAGAGAAATGGGAAAACCTGTTGAAGGAAAAAGAGTGACTAAGAAAAGTTATAGGCTATCATCCTCCCTTGACTGATTTGTATATGGATGTTTTTAGGTTGTGAGAAGTTAAAACTCACAAAATTGTGAACTAAATAACTTTTGAATACTATAGGATGATTAATAAGGGCTGTAGGTTTCATGATGAACAGAAGTATGGATTTTATAACTTTTACCTCATCAGAGAACGATGAGTCACTAAGCACCAGGAGACTCTGATTTCAGGCATTCAAAGTGCTCAAAAACACAGTAGGAGAGAAGGTAACAGGAACAGTTAAGAAGGCAGCAGGAGATGAATGAGAAGATGCTAGCAGGAGCCATCAGTTGACAGCAGATCTTCAGCTACCAGTACTGGGATGCTGCTGATGGGAGAAAATGCATTGCTTTGTAGATTGCCTGAATAAAAGGCTTAGAGTTTTCTGATTGGAGAAGAGTCGAACATTGTTGCAACTTTAGCCATTGCCTTTCAGTGCCATGAATAGCTTTCAACAAGTGAATCCTTTCAAGTGTTCTATGATTTGAGAGAAGAGAACATATGGGCGAAGAGAAGCTTTTTTTGGTAGTGTTTTGCCTTTTTTGTAACAAGATTCTGTTAGCTGACTGGAGAAAAAGTAATCCAAACACCTGGCACCGTGCTTAGATGTTATTACAACCACTATTTGTGCACTCATTCAAAATGATATTTTAAAAATCATAGTCTTTGCAACCTCTAGTCAATTTGGCTTAATAATGGTTACTACCATTGGTCTTAACCCACTCCACAAGGCATTTCTCCATCTCTATATTGGCATCTTTTTTTTTTTCCCAAAGCAATGCTATTATTATGCTTAGGATCTATTCTTTAGAGTCTAAGAGATGAATAAGATATCTAAAAATAGGAGGCCTACTTCAGGCCCTATCTATTACATACCTCTACATCCTTAATATTCAAAAACTTCACTTTAAATAGCATACCATGCCCAACTGGGTCTATTTGAATTTCCCAGAGTTGACTTAAGGAACTTTGCAAGTCTGGTTAAAGAGAAATGCTTATTATTATAATAATAAAACATTTGCTTGATACCTTTCAAGGATGATTATGACTTTTTTTTAAAGAAATTGTTTACCGTTATTTTTACTTATTATTATTATTACTACTCAGTTTGAGAATAAAAGAGTGTTTAGCAAAAAAAAAAAGCAAAGGGGACCAGAAGGGGCACAATTAGCTGGAAAGTAACATCACATATGGTGGATGTTCATGAACAGATGAAGAACATCAAGGTCTACAAATCAAAATAGCCCCAAAAGTGCGTGGGTTGTTCTCAACCAGTCACATCTCTCTTAGGTTTCTTTAGGTATGTGCCCACTCTTATTGATTTTACCTTTTTTGTTAAGTAAATATTTTATGCTTGAGTCAATGGTGTCATTATTGGAACCAGAGATTTCATATTGCTAAGAAGCACATCTGTGGAAGGAACAAAGGAGGAGGAGGTATCAAGAGCAACAATATCCCTTACTTATCCCTTCCATGACAGCGTTATCTCCTAGCCTGCTAAGAGAATCTGAGTGGTCAACATGTGACAGTGGTCCTTCTCTAGGAACTCACTTCCCAGTGGGAGGGGAAGTTGCAGTGAATTAGTGGACCCAGAGAAAGAGTGGTAGATAGGTTCTGCCATGCAAGATGCTAAACAGAGATCCTAGTAAGGTACAAGGTCAGATCTTTATTGGAATTGCCTCCTATGTTAAAGAGTTCTGATAGTTAAATTTCAGGTGCCTACTGTTACAAAGAATTTTTGTATACTTCACACACATATTAAAGAAAAAATAGTTCATTTTTCACCCAAAGGGTGAGGAGGTACTTCCAGTCAACTAACCCTAAGGACCAGACCTTCTCTCTAAGGAATGGAGCTCAACTTTTCTTTTCTCTTTTCTTTATTGTCCTTGAGGCCAAAAAGTATTTTCAAACACCAATTGGTAAATCTATGGTAATTTTTAAAATGAAGACTATTTAGATCTAAGCCTGAGCATACACATAATACAAAGATAATTTCCAGTGTTACAACAATGGTTTAGAGAACATTAATGTTCTGCAAAAGTCTTACTTTAACACTCATCATATTATGTAATGGAATGTAGGAAGTCATCTTATATTTCTGAGGGATTGTGCACTGGAACAAAAATTCCACTAGATGTGACCAAACTGGAAAGACTTAGTTTTGGACAGAGTATAGTCTTGGCAACAGATTGTGTGTGCTGCTTAAGGACCAATTTAGCTAAATATGGTCCTGGTAATGTATATTAACTGAGAACCAGATTAGTGAAAGTGATCAAATGCTGACAGGAACATGGAGAAATAGGCCTGCTATTACATTGCTAGAATAGCTATAAATTGTTCTTTTAGGCAACAAGATGGAAATATACATCAAGAGCTGTAAAGCTGTTCATACTCATTGACATAGGGATTTCATTACTAGGATTAGGCCCTAAAGGCATTATTGAGAGGGTAAAAAGCTGCCTTTGTATGAAAACATTCATGGAAGCTTTGTAAAGATAAAATAACTGGAAATAACATAAGTGCAATGAATGGAAGAAATGGCTGAATAGATTGTGATATTTGAATGTAGAAGATTATATTATCGTATAAGAAATGACAAATATTGGAAACATAAAGAAAATAAATATATGAAAAGATGAAAATAAAATAAAAATAACATATACTATGAATGCATTTTTAAGAAATAACCATAAAATCATGAGAAAAAAAGGATCCAAGTAAAACAATCCAAAGGGTACTCAAAAGTAAAGGATATTTACATTAGCACATGCATATAATTTACATATTTTTAAATAATGTGAAATCTATAGTTTTTTACATAACTTTTTATGTACTTGCTTAGTTAAGTGTTCTTAGTGATGGTAATTACTTAGTATATAATAAAAAATAAAAGAAAATGATAAGGAAGGAAAAATACTAATTATTTTAAATTATAAAACTAGAAGAGAGTGCAGTCCACAAATCCAATTATGATATATCGGTATTCTTGGAGAAGAATATTCTACTATGTGAAATGTGCTATATGGACTTTAACAAAGTCAAAGGAATTGTCTCTCCTTGTCCCTCATGTAATAGTTAAAATTTTGGAAAACTGAGGCAGGGTAGAAAATAGTTTCTCTCTGCAAGGAGTATTATATTTTTAGAGGTTTATTTAAGATTAAGAACTTAAGAATATACAAGTAAGAAAAGCATGTGTCTAGGCCAGAGAAAGGCCTAGACAACCTCACCTACATCATGAAAGACCCGTCTGCTTGCAAGCTGAAACAGGAAAGAAAAGAGAGGCCCAGAAGCCTTTCAAATCAGGTTAAATATCCCCTCTCGATCTCGGCCCAGGTGAGAATTCAGTGAGATTACAAAGCATTCTGGGGAAGTGGAGCAAGGACTTCTGGGGATTGAAGTCCTGGATTCAAGTCTCCATTTTTACACTCATTGACGATATACTCTAGGATTAGAGTTACATATTCAGAAAGATACTCCTCATCCAGCATTTTACTTATCAGTTTAAAAGAGTTTGAGGAATAATTGAGAGGAGAGCCACATACTCCAGACAACCACAGATACAAGGAAGCAGTCTTTCATGTTCAGAAGCAGCTTCAAGAGTTGTGACCCATGGCAGCAGAGAAGAAATATGGATTCATGAAAGTTACTGTGCTTGTTTTACAGAGAGAGATTTCCACAGAGTATAACCTAGAACCTTATTATCAATAGCAGAGGTTCAGACCACATGAGTGCAAGTTATGCATTGGAAAATATCCTAGAATGTGATGTAAGACTACACTATAGCTAAGAAACTTCTCAATTGGTGAGATTCATCTATCATACCAGAAAATATATATAAAATATTAGATTCTAGCCACTTAGAAGTTTTCTGATAAAGTTCTAAGGCTATAAGTATTGTTATACCCAAAGGACCCATTTACTGTGTGTGTTTTTGGGTCAAAAATCAAGACACTTAAGAGTCCCTAAACAATGCCATTAGGAATTGTCAAGGAGTCAGATGTGGTGAGGTATCACTAATGGAAAACTTCATTTGGGGAAATATGGTAGGATGTAAGAGAAACTGATAAATGTCAAAACAGAATGGAAGAAAGAATGGCAAATTGGACGTTGATAGTTCTAGAAGCAAGGAACCAAGCACAGGAAGGAAAAAAGATCCTCAAAATAGGATCAAAATGAAAATCCAAAGAGATAAGTCTCAAGAGTAATATCAGTACCAGGCATGAAACACAATAAGAAGTTAAAGGTACAAAAGAGAAAGACTAATGGAATGGATTTCAATTTTTCAAGTACAAGGTGCTATGGAGAACCTTTAAGAACCATCATTTTCTCAGAGTCATAGATCACAATTTTTATGTCTGATTTACATCAAGAACAAGCCAGAAACCACATCAAGCCAAGCATCTGGTTTTAAATTTTGGAAGTTTTGAGATGAAGTAAGGAGGTGATCAGGATCTCAATCCAACCTATCATTTGGTAGTACCAATTTTAAATAATTATTTTTTCTAAATATCTACTAAGCTCTGCTATTTCTAGCTACTGATAACAGTCTTGCTACCCCATAAATTCAGGAATCTAGAGCAAAATTCCAATTTCTTTGCCCTAGTTATAACTCTATTCCTTCTGACTCAAAAAAAAAAAATCATCATGTGGCTGAATACTAAAATCTTGTCCAAATTTGGCAGTTAAGAAATGTGTAAACAGAAAGAAAAGTGTTTCCTCCTTCTATTTTCAGGTACTAGACTTCTAAGAACTATTAAACCTAAGACAAAAATAAACAAATCTGGTAACTATTGTGGATAACATCTTATTTCAATGTAGAAATGCAAAAGATCAGAGCCGTTAACTAGAAAGGACTTGGGAAAAGATTCCAGGACTCTATGGAATAGAGCATGGGATGTCATTAAGTTACTCCTAGAGAAAATACTAATGAGGACAAAGAACAGGTTGGTGACAAGAAACAAGCTGGATCTAGGCTAAAGGAGAATGCCTAGGGACATCACAAAGAAGAGGATGTATGCTATCTAATAGCTTCCTATTTAATCTGATTATTCTGGGTATCTCTGAGTTCAGTTGTTTCTATACAGCTGAAGAGAACTGATGCCATAAATACTCCCTAAATATGAGAATCCAAGGAGAAAGCTCATGTTGCTATTCCCTAGTTACATTTCTATGTGGATTAGATAGTACATAGAAATAGCATAGACTACATAGTAGGCTGAAGAACTGTGTATTCAAATTCAACCTAATTTTAAATAAATGTACAGAAAGAATCACTGATGGAAAAAAAATCCTGGGATGGATTTCTTAGTAATGGAAATAGTTGTGGAGTTATAGTTTTCTTTGTCTATTTTGTTTGTTTTGTGAGTTCTAGTTTCAATATATTGTTTGTTTGGGATTTTTTTGGGGGGTTGCAAACTAGGACCATCTATATGATATTACTAAGCTATTTAATTTTTAAATTAATGTTTAAATTTATTACTATAATTAAACTAGTTCAAAAATTAGAATTTTAAGAGCCTTATAAAAAATAGGCAGGTCGAAGGACATACCCAAATCTGTGGTGAAGTCTGATTGTCTCTAGAGACTACAGAAATTCCAGTCCTAAAAAGGTCTTGTCTAAAGGACTAGTAACAAACTCTGTTCTCAAAGCTACCCCTAAGAGTGAAGATGCGATATTTGGCTCTATTCCATGGCTAGACTCTTATTTCTCATCATGTTATGATGCAGCGACTGACTGTCCGGGCTACTCCGGATTAGTGGGTAGCAGTGACCTTCAACATCGCCTTCCCTCCATTTTCTGTGCGGACCAACACATCATGTTTCACTCACCACATCTGTTTCCAAAGTCTCCATGTGAGAGCGGCAGTCTTAATGGTGATTACTGTCAGCACCTGTGAGCCAGTGCAGCCAGCAGAGACCAAATGGGTTTCTGGCTTGCTTTGCACGTCATCAGCTGGGTTGTCAGATATTCTGAGGATCTGTCATTTCTCGTGACAACGAAAAGAGGAGAAAAGAACACAGCTGGATTTCTCCATTCCAGGTTGAATTTTTAGCAGTGGCAATTGGGAGGAAAATCACCTTTTTTTTTCCCATTGCAGCCAAGAAAGAGAGACAAAGGGGCTGGACAGAGGGAAAATTTTAAAGTAGATAAGATTTTTGTTTTGATGTCCCTATGTCCTCTTTTCTTTATTCTGTCTCTCCCTCACTTCACTCTCTGACTATTCCAAAGACTTCACACTGCTTTCAGCTTTCAGCATTCAGACTTTCCCTGGGTAGCCAACCATCTAATAGAAAGTTTATTGAGCACAAACACGAATTGAATCTATCTCTGAGTCATCCACTATGTGCAAAGCACTGGGCTAGGCATTGTGAGAGATGTAAAGATAAAATCAAAGATAGTGCCTACCCATAAGGAGTTTCCAATCTAATAGGTGTATAAGGTACTAAAACAAGTATCAGTAGAATATAATATCACATAACTTCTTATGAAGAAACAGTGGAGAGGAGCAGAAAAACCAAAGATTTCAAGCTGAGACTTTAAAGGTGATTAGTTTACCACTACCTCCCAACTTTGCAGATGAGGAAACTGAGGCACAAAGAAGATAAGAGACTGGCCCAGGGCCACACAGCTAGTAAGTGCCCAAGGTCAAATTCAAATTCAGGTTTTCATTCAATGCCACATTGCTTTTCAAGGTTTCCAATTTTTATCACTCCCACAATATTGCATCTGTCACAGCCTGTGTCAGCTAGAGCAGGGGCTTGGCTAGTTGAGATAAGCCTGGGCCTCAGAAATTCTGCTGTCCTTTCTGCTTTGTATTTCTTTCCAGGAATATAGATGACCAAAAAAAAAAATCCTAAATTGAACATGTTAGTCATTTGAATTTAAGAGGTTGGGAGGTTCTAGGTCTCTCATTTGGATATGACTAGCACCTGGGACTTCTACATGAGGAAAGATGACCACAAGTATCCAGTCCCTAACCTGCCATCTGAGAATATGGACCTGAAAAAACTTATTTAGACAATACAGATCCAGAGAGAAAAGGAAAATGCCTATCAGGGAGTTCTGAAAACTGCATATCTTGATGTTTTGGGTTTTTTTTAAACCTTATCTTCTTCCTTATAATCCATACTAAGTATTGTTTTCAGTGCAGAAGAATAGTAATGACTAGGCAATTGGGGTTGTGATTTTTCCCAGGCTCACATACTTAGAAGGGTCTGAGTTCAAATTTGAACCCAGGACCTACCATCTCTAGGCCTGGTTCCCTCTCCACTGAGTGACCTAACTGCCCCATACCTTGATGTTTTAAGTATCAACCTCACAGGAGACCATGGTTAGGTAGAACGGTGGACAAAGTGCTAGACCTGGAGTCAAAAATACTTGCTAGCTATGTGAACAAGGTATTTTTCTCTGTCTGCTTCAGTTTCATCTGTATATAAAAATAATAATAATTGTTCCCGGGATTGTTGAATCAACTGAGATAGTTGTAAATGGGAAAGAATCAAAAAAATGCTAGCTAGTAATGCTAGTAAGTAATAAAGCAATAGTTATTTTTAATTCTATTTTTACTTTAAGGATTTCTGTTAATATATACTGATAAGGTTTTTGTATTTAGCATTTTTTTCTGAAGAAATAAATAGCTGTCCTATGCCTAATTTATATTGTACTTTGGGGTAGCTTTCTACTCCCCACTTTGAAGGAAATGATAGATCTGAACCCAAACCTAAGCTTTAAGTAACTTACCTGGTAGACAAAGAGCCACAGAGACAAAAGGAAATCTGGCCTTCCCTAGTTTGAACCTGGTCCAATGGCAAAGGCTGAGAATTGAGAAGGTTCTTTGGGCTGCTTAGAAGAGAAAGCAATATCCCAGCCTCTCTGGGTCTAGCAGTGCTTACTATTGTTATAAGAGATTTTAAAGGATTTCCAGACATCTAGAGTTTGAAGAAGAGGTCAAAAATAAATCAAAAAAGAATGGAACAAAACAGTCAACTTGTCAATCTATATCCCTTGCATTGGGGGTGATTCTTGTGGTTTATAGGTATTATTTTTTACTCTTTGCTTTAGGCATCCCATTTGCTTAAAAATGATGGCTTGAAATGGGAAATTTATCTGGATCCACTCACCAAGTTGACAGTCTGCTACCACAGCTATTATGATGATATATCACCATTCCCTCTCTCACTAGATGTGGCACAGAAAAGAAGAGGGAATTCTGCTGTCTTGATTTTGGGAGCCTCATGAGGATGTTGGCAAGATTGGGGGAGAGGAAGTAGTTTATTTCTTCAAATCAAAACAAGCATTTCTTTTGTCCAAATCTGAACTGAATGAATCTGTCAAAGCTATAGCTCAAGCCCCAGCTTATATCAAAAGATAGTGAATAATATCAGAAGACATTGATGAGAAAACTGGTCAGCAAAGCTGGCATGATACTCGAGACAAAAGCACTTATCTTTTAGTATTTTAGGTGTGTTTAGCACAGTGCCTGGCACATAGTAGGTGCAGTATGTTTACTGAATGATGTCCTCTGAAGTGATAGAAAATTACCTTGACTTGTGCTCATTTCTGTGGAAATGCTACCCTTTGAGAACAGAGATCAACTAACCAACTAATAATCAAGCTTTTATTTAGCATTCTACTATGTGCCAGGAACTGTGCTAGGCACTAAGGACGCAAGGACAAAAATGAAACCATCCCTGACCCCAAGAAGCTGACATTCAATCTCAGGAAGACAATATGTTTGTGTTCAAATAAATAAATTTATGCATGTACACATAAATGGATGAATGAATATAAAATAGATATGTAACAAGAAGTGTTCTGGTAAATATTTAACATCTGCCTTTCCATATATATATATACAGATATATGTGTAGATATGTAAATACATAGGCATGCACAACACACTTTAAGTTCAATCTGCCTTATTAATATTTTGTCCATCACTTTCTTAAGTCTAGGGTTTAAAAACCACTGGAGGGTTTTACCATTTTCTTCACCAACTCTTTTTACAAATGAGGAAATTGAGGCAAACAGGATCAAGTGACTTGCCCAGGTTCACACAGCTAATAAGTATCTGGGACTGGATTTGAATTCAAATCTTCCTCTTTACTGTGCCACCTACCCATCCACCTGGCACCTAATAAGTGCTTGCTTGTTGGGATAAGGAAACAGCCCTACTGTTTGAAAAGCACTTTACATGTTATCTCATTTGGTTCTCAACAACTTCATGAAAGTGGTTCTCTTATTGCCCCCAAATTTATAGATGAGGACACTCAAGCCAAGAGAGATGAAGTGACTTGCCATGAGTAACAAGATTCAAATGTTGGTCTACCTGATTCACATCCAGTGCTAAAGCCAATACTCCGCCTAGCTTTCCATCCATTTAATCAGAGATCTTAGAAAATATCCCTGGGCCCCAGGGCACAGAGATTCCATAGCCATCCAATTAGAAAATAAGAATGTTTACTTGGAAACAAGACTCAGATAGTATGTGAGTACACTGAATCTCTCCTCAGTCCCAGCATCACTTTAATGATCCAGTCACAACCAGGATTCTATTTTCCCCAAAATGACCATTGTCACTAAACAAAATGCCCCCTTCCTGATTCAATCAACCAGCTCAGGAGCTTCCTCACCCAAGGGGAAAAAAAAAACAAAAACAAAAACAAAAAACCAAATTGCTACTACATTGGCAAAGCAAAATGTATCTATTTGTCAAGAATGATTCTCTTCAGCAAGCAGAGATGGGAGTTTTAAAGTTGGGACCTTGCAGACCACGATGTCTGAATGATCTTCCTTACCCTATATAAACAGCAAAATACAAAAGAAATCAGGCAGAGATAGGCTCCATCTTCTCCTGTGCCTGTCCATATTTCCTGCCTTACTCAGGGTGACTGCTTTTTATGCTTCTACGAAAAGTTGTATTATCAGTCTGATTATTTCTTCTAGCTATGACATTATAATGTAATGGAAAGAGAACACTGAATGAGAAGTCAGAGGACCTGGACTTCCATCCTGGCTCTGTTTTTTAAATTTTTGTTCACTCATTTCAGTCATGTTCCACTCTGTGAGAACCCATTTAAGGCTTTCATAACAAAAATACCAGTGAATTGCCATTTCCTTTTCCAGCTCATTTTACAGATGAGGAACTGAGGCAAAAAGGAGTAAGTGACTTATCCAGGGTCAAAAACTAATTTGAGTATGAGGCTGGATTTGAGCTCATGAAGAAGTGTCTTCCTAATTCTAAGCCCATTATTTAACTACTTGTATGAATTGGGCAAGTCACCAGAGCTTCTCTGGATTTCCTTTTCTGCTTCTGTAGAAATGAAAGGGTTGAATGAGAAGATCTCTGTGATCTCTTCCAATCTTAAGTTCATGATTCATGTATTTGAGGTTGACCCACAATGGTGTCCTAAAGAACAGAATTTATAAGCAGAAAGTGAAAACAGATGAGGAAAGAAGGGAAGGAAACAAGCTTTTATTTAGTAGTAGGCAGCAGTGTCAGGCAAATTTCATTTGATACTCAAACCAACCTGGAAAGTAAGGACTATTATGATCCTCATTTTACAGATTTAAAACTGAAGCTCACAGATATTAAGCAATTTATCCTAAGTAGGAGAGGAGTGAAGGAATCATAATTTATATAGCACCTACTAAAGACTAGGCAGTGTGCTACGCACAAATATTGTCTCATTTGATTCTCACAACAACCTTCAAGGTATATACAATTATGATCCCCTTTTTCCAGTTGAGGAAACTGAGGCAAACAGGGATTAAGTGATTTACCCCGGGATATACAGCTAGGAAGTGTATGAGGTTGTACGTGAACTCTGGTCTTCCTTATTCCAGATCCAGAGTTCAACTATTGCAAAATAATTGTTCTCAAAGCAGTGTTGTTGCTGTTCAGTCATTTTCAATGGTTTCTGACTCTTCATGATCTCATTTGCGATTTTCTTGGCAAAAATATTGGGGTGGATTGCTATTTCCTTCTCCAGCTCATTGAGGAAACTGAAGCAAACAGGGTTAAGTAACTTATCCAGGGACCCAAACTTAGGTCTGAGTTCAGATTTGAACTCAGGAAGATGAATCTAACTAAACCTAACCTTCTATCCACTATGCTACCTAACTACTTCATTTTCTCACTTCAGAAAATGTTGGAAAAAGACCTAGGTTTGATTCTCAACTCTGGTTTAGCATCCATCATCTATAAAATAGGAATGCTAATTTCTATCTCACCTCCTTCAAGAAGTGGTGGTTTGTTGTTGTTAAGACAAACATGATAGAAATCGGCTTGTGCAGGGTCACAAATCTAGGAAGCATCAGAAGCCAGATTTTAACTCATGAAGATAAGTTTTCCTAATTACAAGTCCAGTACTCTATCTGTTGTACCACCTAGTTGCCTAGTTGAAAAGAGGCAGAAATGCCCAAATAAGGGATATAGGCACTTATTTTCTTTTCCATTTTTGTGTTATATTCATTCTAAAGTCCAAGATTATAAGGTTAAATATTTATGTGCTCAGTATGTCCACATACAGCCCTATAATAATTATAATAATATTCCTTCAAATTTATAATGAAAAGGGCTCGCATTTTGGATTTCCAGTGGGCTTTAACCTTCCCACTTAGAGCATTTTTTCTCTTCACCAGCTTAATAAAAGGAAAAGGAATTCAACACTTAAAGGAATCCCAAGAACATTCAGGGCAGCAATACCCTCCAGTCACTGTCTTAGTCAATATCTCCCAACTCCAGCTGGAACCCATGGGTACCCATCAGGAATATACGGACTGTGTTGCCTATGGGCTATTGACAGAACAAAGGGAACATGGCTGCTGAGTATGTCCCAGACAGGGAGTATGGCATCAGTGAACAGAGCAATGGCCTAGAAAGCTCCTACCTACTATCTACTGATTTTGTGACCTTGAAAAGTCTATTCCCCTTTTTGAGTTTCTAATTCTTCCTGTGTACTATGATAGAGTTGAATTAAATCAAGGGGTATAAATTTTGGGTCCACAGACTCCTAAGGGGTCAATGAATTAATATCAAGAAGCTTTTGAACTTGGATGAGAAAAATAATTACATCTTTATTTTTACAAACCTCTATCTGGAATTAAAAAATAATAATAATTGAAGGAAATGCTAAAAGAAATATTGTTCAGAGGAAGGGTACATAGTTTTTCTTGAGACCGTTGAAGAGGTCCGTGACACAAAGGTTAAAAACCCCTGAACTAGATGACCTCTTAGATTGCTTCCAGTTCCAATATTCTGCAGTTCTATGGTTTAGAGAAAGGGCTGAAATACACATATAACTTCAGAACTTTCATTTTAGTTATTAATTTTCTTCATCCTCCAAAGTGTCTTAATAGTCATTCTCAAATATGATTAGCAATAAGAACAAAAAAAGCAAATAAAGGTATTAAAATGAAATATGGTGACAGTTTTCTAAAAAATATAATAAGGTACATTTTGTCTTGTGTTTTATATACATCAGATCATGTCATCCTCACAGCTACCCTGTGAAGTAAAATCCAGATCTAGTGAATCCATTTTATAGATGAGGAAATGGAAGCTAGCAGAGGTTTAAATGGTTCTCCTAAGGTTACACAGATAGTGACGATTTAAGCCAGGATTCAAACTCAGAGGTAATTAGGTGGCACAGTAGATAGAGCACTGACTTCAGAATCAGGACAACATGAGTTGAAATCTGGTCTCAGACATTTATCAACTGTATGTCACTTAACCTCTGCCTGCCTCAGTTTCTTCATCTGTAAAATAAGGATAAATAGCACCTAGAGTTGTTATGAGGATACAATGAGATAATATTTGCAGATCTTTTTAAGTACTATATAATCCTATTATTTATTATTATTTTAGGTCTTTATGACTCCAGAAAAAGTAAATGATTTCAGTTTTATTTCCTCTCTACCCATTTTTGTCTTCATAAGAACTGATGAGCAATAAAATATTTGGGGGTAGCGTTGAATAAGAGGAACTTGGATAATATGCAAATTGGAAAATTATTCATTTAATAAGAGACTTGGGTGCCTAGGAAGTAGGAATGACTAGCATTTTACCAATGTTTTGTTAGGCTTATAACTTTTTCATAATTTTATAATCTTTTTTATGACTCTCTTTCTGGACCCAAGATAGTCTAACTACCACTCCTGTCATTATCTTATTGTTCTTAAGTTTTTTAATTCATTAGCAATGATTAAATAAGAATTAATACTCTGTATCAAGTTGAAATACTTGTAAATTGTCCCTATATTGGGATAGGGAATAAGCAGAGCATCAAAGTTACAAAGACAGAAGTAATTGGCCAACAGAGAAGGATACTAAAGGTCTAAACTAAGGAAATGAAGGATCAACCAGCAGGAAACAAAGTTCAGATTGGATGAACATGTAAATACTGATCCAAACAGGGACAGGTACAGGACAAAAAGAAATTAATATAATTGTGGTATGGTAAATATCTAGCCTAGGAATGCAAGTTCAACTATAGACCTACCAATGAGGGGGATACTGTAGCAGGTAAAATTAGTTTCTCTGCTAAAAGTATTATATTTTTAGAGGTTTATTTAAGATTAAAAAATAAAGAAAATACAAAATAAGAAAGCATGTGTCAAGGCCCAGAGAGCCTATTCACAACCAGTCACATCTTGCCTGCTAAGTAGAGAGCCACATGTGCTCCAAAGGGGAAGTAGGAAGAGAGAGCCAGTAGGCTTTACAGCCAGCTTAAATAGAAATTTTTTATCTTGCTCAGGTGGGAATCTCAGTGAGATTAGAGGGCATCCTGGGAACTAGAGCAAGGACTTCTGGGGATTGAAGTCCGGGATTCAAATCTCCATTTTTCCAATGCAAAGAATGATGCTTTGGAAATGGCTCCATTGGGCTGCTAGGGGAGCAAAAGCCAGGAATATCAATTGGAATGTTAGGCTGATGCTCTGAGATTCAAAGGATAAAATAAAAAGGAGAAGGAAATAGAGAAAAAAGAGGAGGAAGACAAGGAAAAAGAGAAAGAAGAGGAGAAGGAAGACAATGAGAAGGAAGATCAGTTTTCACTTCTATCCCTGGGAATCCAAGGCTGCTCTCTGTGCATAGTACTACTTTTCTCCACATTCCTCAGCTTCTGTTCAATCTATTTTTCCCAGATCAATATATAATTTATTTTAAAGAGCATATCTAAGGATTTATGTACCTCAGACCTACACCTGCCACAACTCAAGTAACAATACTAATATAGTATTAATGGGTCAAGTACTTTACTCAATGGACCTGACTTCAAATCCAACCAATGTCATTTACTAGTTATATGACCCTAGATAAGTTATTTAACCTCTGTTTACCTCAGGTTCCTCAACTGTAGAATGATAATAATAACAGCACCTACCTCACAAGGTTGTTAAAAGAAGCAAATGTAAAACACAGTACCTGGCAGAGTAAACATTATATGAATATTCATTCCCTTCTTCTTCCCTTCCCACTCATTCAAATCCCACCAAAAAGGTATTATCAAGGTTCCAAAAAATCATGTCATGGGGAATATTTCCATTTTGTTTAGGGATATATCTTCAAGGCCAGAATAAATGCCTCAAACTCTGATCTTTCTAAGTTGTCCAAGTGCTCTTGGGCATAGCTTCTATAATATTATTTGAGCAATATATCCCTGCCTGAAAGATTTCTCCCCATGACCTACCACAGGATCAACAATTTTCAGTTAGCTTAAGCCTTTGGCTTAAGGTCTCTGCCCTACCAAAAGACCCATTAAAATGCAAAGGCTTCACTGAGAGATATAACATTAAATATCTGCATTACCTGTGGATGCTTTAGCATGGATTTGATTTATCAGATTAGCCTGCTCCATTCCTCTAGTTAGAGCCTAGGGGAAATAATTGTAAGAGAGATCCTGGTCCTGATAGGACAAGGACTCTTAATATGTGTGTGTGTGTGTGTGTGTGTGTGTGTGTGTGTGTGTGTGTGTGTGTGTGTGTGCCTGCACACTCACAATGGGAGTCTGGTAAAGCCAGGAAAACTAGGAATGAAGACGAAAATGGAAAATATTCCAGGTCTCAGGAATAGCCAGTGAAAATGGTCAGTCAGGAGATGAAGCATCATGTTAAAGGAACAACAATAAGGCCAGTGTAACTGAATCACAAGGGAATGGAAAATAGTGAGGTTTAAGAAGACCAGAAGAGTAGAAATTGGTCATTAAGAAAGCCAGACAAAGGAACTTATATTTGATCCTGGAGGAAATAGGTTCTTAAAAAGAAAAAGATTTCCACCCAGAAAATGCAATTACTATTTTTTTAACCCTTACTTTCCATTTTAGAATTGGTGCAAAGTATCAATTTCAATATAGAAGAGTGGTAAGACTAGACATTTGGGGTTAAGTGACTTGCTCAGGGTAACACAGCTAGGAAGTGTCTGAGGTTCAATTTGAACTGTAACAGTTAAAATTTAGGGAAACTGAGGCAGGTAGAAATTAGTTTCTCCCTGCAAGGAGTAACATCATATTTTTATGAGGTTTATTAAAGCTTGAGAATTTAAGAATATACAAGTAAGAAAAACACATACGCCAAAAGAGGCCTAGACAACCTCACCTATATTATGAAAGAGACCTGTCTGCTTACAAGCAGAAACAGGAAAGAAAGAGACCCCACCATAGGCGGAGACCCTCTAAATAATAATTTGCTCTCGGCCCAGGTGAGAATTCAGTGCGATTACAAAGCATTCTGGGAATTGAGCAAGGACTTCTGGGGACTGGAGTCCTGGATTCAAGTCTCCATTTTTACAGAACCCAGGACATCCTGTATCCAGGCCTTGCTCATTATTCAATAAGCCCCTAGCTGCCCCAAACCCAATTACTTTTTGACATTTGGGTTCATTACAGAACAATGTATGTATCCAGTCAATAAGGTGATCCATTGAAGATTAAGCTTGATCATATGACTAATACTGTGGCTTTTTATCAGTCAAGAATTATTGAATATGCCCAATAATGTGTGACACTGAAGCTTTTATGAGGAATGATCTCTATAAGTCAATATATTATCTAAATTTGTTCTTATTTTTGTTGGTCTGAGCAGAGGGCATGTAAATAATCAGTACATATTTAGATTCTTAGTGTTGCTGATTTTTTAAAAACATTATCAACTATTTTTGTGCCAACACTTATGAATAATTGGGTAAAATCCAAAAAACATAAAAAGAGACAAGAAAATAAAACTGATAATAACCAATACTGAAAATGAAACCAACATCTATGAACAAAGTTCAAGTATCATATCTAAATAAAAGAAATATAAATATGATAGCCCTCTCTAATATACGTTTACTTCTATTGAAAAAACCAGTAATGTTTCTAGAGAACAGATGATGAAATCTATCTCCTGTATTTCACAGAAAGTCACAGGGACTACAAGAGCAGAATGTTACCTATATTATCAAACCCAGACACTGAATACATTGTTTTTAGTCAACTGTTTGTTCCCTCCCACCCCCTTTGTTACAAAATGGAAAGAGAAATGATGTGCAGTTGGGTCACAAAAGACATGGAAAGGAGTAAAGTTTAAGACTGGGAAAGAAGTCTGCAAAAGTGGGAAAGGGGCCAGACTGTGAAAAACTTTACATACAAAACAGTATTTTTTATTTGATCCTAGAGGAAAGAGGGAGCCAATAGAAGTTAGAGTTATGGGAGGCAGTAGAAGTGGGACATGGTCAGACCTATGCTTTAGGAAAATTATTTTAACAGTGAAAAGGAGGATAGATTGGAGTGGTCAGAGATTTGAGTCAGGGAGACTTGAAATAAGGGTTCTTTCTACAACATCAAACTGCCTGACCTCATTTTTATGGGACTCTCTTCCTCCAGAGTTCCTAACATTGACCTGCCCTCAGAGTCTACCCATAAGGCAACCAAATCAATGTGAGTAGAATACGGTCAGAACTGAAAACCAACTACCAAGAATATAACTAGAACAGTTATTCCAAGTTTACTCCAGAGTACTAGATCTTAAAGAATAGGAAATAAAATTGGAGTAATTATTTTTAAAGATCAGATTAAAGATCAATTTTTTCACTGATCTCTTGAGAGCACAGATTTCTTCACTCATGCAGGGGGAAAAAAAAGGAAAGAAAACTGATTTTAGCACCTAGTTAGTAAGAACAATTAGGAAGCTGCCAAAAAGAAAGCAATGTCCATAACATTCATTGGAGAACCAGTATAGTTCTCAGAACCAGGCACCCAGCCAGTGCCTCTCAAGAGATTTAACTTAGTTTCTTGTATTGTACTCACAATATGGATTAAAAGTGAATTTGAGAAAGTGAGTTTCATGCTGTTTGCTCAACACTTAACTGGTTATGGTTCTACTACTACTGTCACATGGATCCCAGATAAGTGACCATCATCCAGCCTCAACCTAGGGAGTTCCAGGAATGGGGAACTCCAAAATCTGAGTCATTTTGCTTATTAAATTTAAATGTTTTATTTGAGGAATTAATGAAAAGTTTATGTGTGTCTACTGAAAGAGATTTTCATGACAGAAAAATAAAAAAGGTAACCCATAGTCAAATGTCTGTATTTTATTTTCAATTTTTCTATGTCTTGAGTGACTTACTTTTTTCTCTAATTCTATCTAAGACTTAACAGAATTGAAAAATTGAGAATTGTCACTCCTAAGTTTCACAGTGTTTAGAGCACTTGGCTTGGAATCAGGGTTTCAAAATCTAACCTCAGACCCCTACTAGCTGTGTGACCCTGGTCAAATCATTTAAGCCTATTTGCCTTAGTTTCCTCATCTATAAAATGAGATGGAGAAGGAAATGGCAAATGACTCCAGTATCTTGCCTTGAAAACTCCAAATAGCATTACAAAGAATCGAACCCTACTGAAACAACTAAACAACTTATTTGCATCTGACTCCCAAAGTCAGCCAACTTTAGTGCTCCTTTTATTTGTTCCCATTAAGGGATGTATCTGGTAGATGTAATCCAGGGAGTTTACTCTCTCCAGTTCTTGTTTTCTATTTCCTCTAGGGAAATAGCAGGGTCTGGCTGAATCTTACAATTCCTCAGCAGTAAAAAAAAATTGTAGAATCACTAAAATTCCACTCCCTAATGATAATTAAATGCCAGTCATCCTTCTGAACCATCCTACATCCAGGGTATAAATGTCCTTCATGAGGGAGTCATCTGCCAGAGGAGGAATTCATGAGGCCACAAAGAAACAACAACTGAGGAACCCAAGACACAAAGTTTCCAACCAAAGTTTCCCCATGGTGCAGGGAACCATCATTGTCTATTCAGATCACACCAGGGCACAATCAAAGGTAACAAACCTTCAAGAAGAGAGCCCTCATTTAATATCAGTGCTTGGCTGCACTTCATTTTTTTTTCAGCTCCTTTTCACTCTCTCCTCTTATCTGGTGCATTTTATGAGAAATAAAGGGAGTTTTCATTTAAAGGCCTCATTCAGCAACGTGGTATGCCTCACTACCAGGGAGTACAATCGGTCGAAGTAGTTACCCGTCCCATTCTGTCAGCAGTCTGTCAGGTTGGCTTATTCTCAGCTCTCTGGTAATCTGCTTCCTTCAGAGCTGGCAGGTATTTAGAGTAATGGCTAATTATTAATTGCAGCCTTTGAAAGGTCCCTAATTAGGTGTAATATGTGGGGCTGGATAAAGGAAGTCTTTCGGTACAAACTTTGGCAAATTGTTAGAGAATAATTAGAGTAGCGCTTCTCCAGTTGCCAGTGTCGTAGGCTCGGGAATACAGGGAAAAGACAAAACTATCATCATTTTCTGAGCTGATTATCTTCTTCCCAGTAAGCATTCTAAGGCTCTTTCATCCCCAAACCTCAAAGCACTTATTATTTCAGCCTCAAAGCATCCAGTCTTTGAGGCATCAGAGACCTGTCTTAGAAATGAGTAAATGGCAGATGAGAGACATTAAATTGCTATAGTTGTCAATTTTGGTTTTAGACTCACAAAATGTATTCAGTATCGAGATATCCAAGAAAATGCAAGGGGAGTTAAAATAATTACCTAAAATAACAAACAGGAAAAGTTAGGAGAGAGCCAAAGTTAGACACCTGTTATAGAAAACAAGACGAAACTACAAGAGAACATCACCTTATCGAAGGGTCCAAGGAACTCAAAAAGTCAGGAAATGAATGTTAAAAAATTGTCTCTGCATGTAATTTGAGAAAAAGATAAAAATAACAATGAAAAAGGGGTCCAAAGACTTGAAATAGATAAAAGACAAGCCCAGATGGTGAACAAGAATTTCTTCCTGGCCCTTGTTCTCTGCTTCCCATGATTATCTGATGCAGTGAATTAATTCACTCTCCATACTTTGTGGAGGTTTTAATTTTAATTTGCATTAATATCTTGTTTCTTAAATTGGCAAGTAATCTCTCACAACAAAAATTTTAAAAGAACAAAAAGAGAAGAGAAACACTTCAGCAAAAGTAACCAATATTTTGGCTTGCTCTGAGAGTAAATGCAGTGTTCCATGCTCCTATTCCTCCACCTCTGCAAAGGAAAGAAGAAAGAAAAAAAAAAGAAAGAAAGACCTCTTCTCCAGGGGTCAAGTTTAATTTTGCAGATTATACCAGTTTCAGCTGTGAAATTTTTCTTTTGTTATTATTTTTTCCATTTACATTATTGCAATCATATATGTATTTTTTCTGGTTTTGCTTAAGTCATTCTGTATCAGTTCATGTATTTCTCCATGATTCTCTGATTTCTCCATATTCATCATTTCTTACAAGTCTACAATGCTCCATTATATTTTGTCAAATGTTTTTAATATCTCCAAGTGTTATAGCTAGCATGCTTACATCTTAAGTGAATCCTTCTGAAGACAATCTATTAGGTCAAATAGCTAGCACTTAAAGTTTGCAAAGTGCTTCACAAATAGTATCTTTTGGTGCAGTCTGATGTATAATTTTTCATTTTATTTTTCTTGCTTCTTTGCAAAATGGCTAATATAGAAATGTTTTGCATGATTTCACGTGTATATTTGACATCATATTGCTTACCTTCACAATGGGTAGAGGAGGTACTAGAGGGAGTGACAGAATTTAGAACTCATTTTCAAATGAATGTTGAAAATAAATAACAATTTTAAAAGCAAATCTTTCATAGTAGACTCACAACAACCCTAAAAGTGGTTACTATTATATCCCCATTTTATAGAGGAGGTGAATGAGGTTGAAAAAGGTTAAGTGATTTAATCTGTGTGACTCCCACGGTAATTAAATGTCTGAGGTTCATTTTGAACTCAGGTCTTTTCCCCATTTCAGAACCAGTGCTCCATCCACTATGCCACAAATTGAATCTAATAATGGGACTTTCCAGTAGATAGTAGGGCAGATATTATTGAGCAACTGAACTTCTAGGACCCCTCACTCTACCCCGTTTAGGTGGAATACTTCAATTGCACAGTGACTAATATCCAAGTAAACTATCTATATATAACATGTCTCTTCTCTACAAGTTCAGTAACTCTGTTGAAAATAAAATAAAAAGAAAAGAAAGTCTGGTATGACTAGCTCTTTTTTTTTTAACCTTACCTTCTTTCTTAGAATCAATACTAGTGCCAAGGCAGAACAGTAAGGACTAGACAATTGGGATTAAGTGACTTGCCCAGGGTTATAGCTAGAAAGTATCTGAGGCCAGATTTGAACCAGGACCTCCCAGCTCTAAGCCTGGTGCTCTATCAACTGAGACACCTAGCCACCCATGCTGAAGCCATGGCAGACCTTCTTTGCTGGATGTTCATGGTCTCTTTAATATTCTCTTCTAAAATTGTGTTAGGAATTGGAGTCAAACATACTGGTCTATAACTTACAAACTGTTTATTTTCCACCCTTTTTTAAAAATTAAGATGATTGCCTTTTTCCAATCATGCAGAACTTCCCTCATTTTTAAATTCCACTGAGGGTGACTCAACAATCTTGTCAATTAGTTTATATAGTACCCAAGAAGGTAGTTCATCTGGGGCAGGTGAACTAAATGAATTATTCAAGTATAGCTTACTATTTTATTTATATGAGTACTAACTCTATTAGTCTTATTTTTGTCTTATCCTTTCCAGTCCAGATTCTTATTTTTAAATTGAAGGTAAAAAACAATTAAGCAATTCTATGCCCTTTCTGCTGCTTTGATTGTTCAATACATTCAAAACCAGCAATTATTGTTTGATACTCCTCTTTCCCTCAAAGTAACTATAAACAAGTCCTTTCTATTGTCCTTAGTTTTACTTCACCAACTTCATTTAGCTCATTCTGAGCTTTAGCAATCTTTATTTACCTATTTGGAGAAAGGACCCAGATCAGCATGCCTCACTCTCTTTGCTCACATCCTCCAGCTACCTCATCTCTCTATCTCTGTGGCTCCCTATTCCCTTTGGTTAGTCATTCCCAGATCTCCAATTTTAAGAAAAGGTCCAGACTAGCCATCTTCATTCTCTAAACTTCACCACCATGCCTCAACTGACTTTTTTCCTCTACAACTGAAGCCTCTTTTCCCTTTGGTGAGCTACTCCTATAACTTCTATTTTGAGGAAGGGCTCAGATCAGTCATACTTCTGTTCCAGACTTTGCCAGCATGTGTGGGTATCATCCCTCCTCTCACCCATCCCCATCCTTTCAGCTCCCTTTTATTGGTTCACTTCCCTCTTAGAATGCCAGCTCTTTGGGGCCACAAGCTATCTTTTTTTTTTTTCTTTAACCTAGTGTTTAGCACAGTCTCTGTCATATAATAGGTACAGTACTTAATAAATGCTTGTTGACTTGCTTGTTAACTGATAGAATTTTGACAGAACCATAACACACTCTTGCATTCATCCTCTGTTATCCACCCTTGCTTATATCTTCTGCATATATCTCTTTTATCTAAGTTGAATGATTCATTGACTGTATGTATCCACACTGAACTATTCAGATAATTCTTATTTTTTTCCTTCTCACTGGAATTGTTTCCCTTTGTCACTTCAAATTTTAATTCTTCAGTTTTGCATTCCTCTTGGGCTAACTTCCCCTTTAGTTCATGAACAAAAAGAAGAGTTCAGGTCCTCTGAACCCTTTGAAATGTGCTTCCTGTTTTTGCTTTTCCATCCATATCCACCACCTATTAAAATGAACTGATGTTTAATAAATACTTGTTGAGGATCAGCTAGATGAGTCACAGTGGATAGAGAGCCAAGCCTGGAGATGGGAGGTCCTTGGTTCAAATCTGGCCTCAGATACTTCCTAACTGTGTGACCCTGGACAAGTCACTTAGCCCCAATTGTCTAGACATTACTATTCTTCTTTCCCAGAAATGATAGTATTGATTCTAAGACTACAGATAAGAGGTTCTTTAAAAATAAATAAATAGCAGGCAGCTACTTGGAACAGTGGATTAAGAGCCTGGCCTAGAGGCAGAAGGTCTTAGGTTCAAATCTGATCTCAGATACCTCCCAGCTGTCTGACCCTGAGCAAGTAACTTAATCCCCATTGCTTAGCCCTTATTGATTCTAAGACAGAAGGTAAGGGTTTAAAAAATAATAATTAATTTAAAATAATTAATAAATAAATAGATGCTTATTGATGGACTTAGAGTTATCATTAAATTATGCCCACCTCTCTCATCCTTCTCTATCATATCTCTAAGAGGCAGTGGGCAGTTTCCTGCAAGGTTTGAAATTTTTCATCCAAACAAGTATTTTCTTCCTTGAGAATCAGTTCCAAAATAAAAATTTTACCTTTTAAAGGATAAAAATTATCACTAATGTAAGGCTAGAAGTCATTAACTATTCTGTTTTTGGCAGAGAAAAAGAGAATTCCATTTAGTATCAGGATAATTCAACTTATTGCTATTATATGATGTCTCTGCTCCAGGCCTGTAATCTGCCCAAACCCCTCATTTATTTTATTTTAATGCCCAGGTTTTCTTCAATATAGTTCAATAACACAATCACTTCTGTTTCTCCCTCCACTGACCTTCACCCAAATGATTTCCAACATGCTTTGTCCGTCTGAATCTTTGATTTCCTCATTCAAAACTCTCCCCTCTTCTTTGGCTCCTTGAATTAAGACCTTTAACTTATTTTATTTACTTCCTAAACTTTGTGTATTTCTGTATGAATATTTAAGGTTTTAATTTCCTTTGATTTTTTTCTCTCATAAATTTTAGCATATCTCAACTGCTTTTTTCTTTTTCTTTTTTTTAAATCATGATGTCTTTGATATACATGTAAACTGTGGCTTGAACCCCTTTTCTTGGGTCTCTCATTTTTTTAACTTTTAAAATATTTTTTCATGGTTTCATATTTAATTTTATTTCCCTCCCCTCTACCCTCCCCCATCCCAGATCCAATAAGCACTTCTACTAGATTATACAAATGTTACCACTTATACCTATTTCCATATTATTCATTTTTATAATAGAGCAATCTTTTAAAACCAAAACCCCAAATCATATATCCATATAAACAAATGATAAGTAATTTGTTTTTATTCTGTGCTTCTACTCCCACAGTTCTTTCTCTCCATGTGGATAGCATTCCTTCTCATAAATCCCTTGGGATTATCTTGTATTAGCAAAGTCCATTACATTGTATTGTTCCACAATGTTTCACTTTCTGTGTATAATATTCTCTTGGTTCTGTTCATTTCACTCTGCATCAATTCCTGGAGATTCTTCCAGTTCACATAGAATTCTTTACAGCATAGTAGTATTCCATCACCATCATATACAACAATTTGTTTAGCCATTCCCCAATTGAGGGACACCCCTCATTTTCCAGATTTTTGCCATTGCAAAGAGGGTGGCTATCAATATTTTTGTACAATCATTTTTAATTATTATCTCTTTAGGGTACACACCTAGTAGTGGTATTGCTGGATCAAAGTGTATGCATTCTTTTATAGTCCTTTGGACATTGTTCTAAATTGCTTTCCAGAATAGTTGGATCAATTCACTACTCCACCAGAAATGCTTTAGTGTTCCAATTTTGCCACAACTCCTCTAACATTTATTATTTTCGTTTACTGTCATATTGGCCAATCTGCTAGATGTGAGTTGTTACCTCAGCATTGTTTTGATTTGCATTTCTCTAATTATGAGCAGTTTAGAACATTTTTTCATGTGCTTATTGATAGTTTTGATTTCTTTATCTGAAAATTGCCTATTCATGTCCCTTGACCATTTATCAACTGGGGAATGGCTGGATTTTTTGTATAATTGACTTAGCTCCTTATAAAATTGAGAAATTAGACCTTTGTCAGAGATTTTTTCAGCTGCTCTTTTTCTACCTTTTTTGTATCTACTATCTATAATATCCAGAGTGGTGGATGTATAGAAGTGTTTTTCTTTGTTCCCCATTCTTTTATTTTAAATACATTTTATTAGATTTGCAAGATGCTAAATTAACTAAATTCTTACTAGCTTTTGCTTCACATACTCCAAGATTGACCAGGGTGCTATCACTTCTTGAGTAATGGTCCAGGAAATCCAAATTCCACCTTCAAACACCATCTTATTAGACAGTTGTTCACTTCTCAAATAATGTCTTTTCTTCTGCATCTCTTGCCTTCAATAGAAAGCAGCAATGAAAATACCAATTATGTTCTTCATTTCATGGTTTTCATTTTCTTGGTTGAGACTTAATAATTTAGGGCATACCTTTCTAGATTCTATCAGTATCTGTCATATACTCACTCAACAAAACTGGGTTTAATGATGCATTTGAACAAGTTGGTGGTGGTTCTCTATATGGCCTTATGTAAACAAACAAGAGCTGCTTCAGTCACCTGAGAAAGGAGTCATCAACCATCAATTATTTTCTCTTCCTCATCTAATACTTCTTGGATAAGCTTTAGCCTAAGAACACCAACAAATAGAGCAATTGTGTTATCCTTGCAGTCCAAGCATCTGATTCTCCCTCAGTACATCCAGTTCCCTTCTCTTCAGGAAAAGACTCAACTTTGTCTTTGGTCATTGTTTTTTAGTTCTGTATGTTCAGCAGGTCTTCTTCTTTTTCATTTCTGTGGCATAAATTAAGTTTCTCATCAGGTCTTTTTTTCTTAACTCCTTCCCTTCTGCCCCTGAATTGAACCTCTTTTTCCTGGGTTGTTATGGGAACATTTCATTATCCCCAATAACCAGGAGGATAGAAAGATATTCCTTAAGTCCCTTACCTTTTCTTTTAAGAAAGAGACCAGCCTGTACTTTGATCTTATTCCCCCTGTAGGGAATAATATGCTCTAATACTTTTTTTCCTTTTTTACAAAAGGGTATTAAAAAGAAAGAACTTAAAAACAAATGGACCAGGAATTTTCCCTAGAAAGTCTTTCAATTTCACACACAGCAAATTTCTACACCACCAGCCTATTATGAATGCTTTCTTAGGTCTCCTTATACATATTTATTATATTCTTCTATAGCTATGTTATCACTTAATATGACACCTACCCTCTGAAGTCACATCTTCTCTCTCAAGTTCTATTTTAAAAGGGTAAAATATTTTAATCATAAATCCTTATATAATTTCAAGAATATCTTCTACCTGAGTACGATATAGAAGTAACCAAAAGCTGGCCAGGGAATTGTAAAGTAGGATTCTAATTATTTTATAGGTGTTCTCCTTTGTATAAAATTAACCTCTTTCCACATCTTTTGACTACATATGAATGAGTTTTAAAATACTCTTTTCCTATACACAGATAACAAAACTGTAGAATCCACTAGGTAAGTACTATAGTGCCATTGCCTTAAGCAATGTTCAGTTATCTACCTGAAAGGAAAGAAGAAAAAAGGGCAAAGAATAATTATCAAATATACCATCTGGAGCTGAATGATCACACTGGAAAGACCTGAATTTGACATTAACTACAAAGCCGTCCCTGAAAGAGTAGATGATGCTCAGTGGCCATTTAAACTTAAATAAATGGTGCCAGACAAAAGAGCTAATGTAACCTGACTACTACTAATAATAATGAGTTTTCATTTTTAAGTTTATTACAGAAGGTGACTGGTAGATTATTTCTAATTCTCCAATGGATCTATAATTTGGTCAACATGGGCTGCACTCCAACAATGCAGATAGCAACTCATCCAAGTCTACCCATATTGTGTGAGTCCCATTCATATCTTCCTGTAAGTATGCCATGGAGGAAGCCCCAATGTGCTTGCTGTCTTCTTTGCTTTCTCTTAACATTGTAAAGTTTCAAATAGAATATAAAAGCTATGTAGATACACAATTATGTCTATTCTCACCATAAGACCAGTCCATCTTCTTGTTCAAGCATCCCTTTTTATACCGTCTTTTACTGTTTCTGCTTCATAATTTTGATTAGTGGGACTACAGAAGCAGACAGGTATCTGTATTTGAGACCACCATTTCCCAATCCCTGATCTAAACCATCACCTCTCTGTCAAGCAGTAGGCAACATTCTAAATCACTGGTTCTCTAAAATCATAGTTGATCTTTAACACTAATGGGAGTTCTTTAGTCTTTCAAAGTTGTTCATTCTTAGTCATTTTTGTAGTATAAGTTGTTCTCCTGCTTCTGCTCATATCACTCTAGTTCAGAATGAGGCTCAAGTGATATGTTTCCCCAATAGATTATTTAGGTAGATTCCTACTTGTACTCCCTTATTATATAATGTGCTCTCTTTGCTTAATTTTCTTCCCTAATGTATCCTTTTCCCTCTCCTTAAACTTTCTCTGTTTTAATGCAATCACAACATAACAAAAATCTTTCCCCAATCTTTCTTGTTTGACTGTTTCTACTACCCCTGCTGACATTAGGGTACTTAGGAGATGTTTTTATCATTCTCCTCCTCTTCATTAGAATGAAAACACTTAATCATTATAAAGTCTTTCCCAATTATTTATTTATATTTACCTTTGCACCTTTTTCTTTACTGCTATGTTTGTATTTCAAATTCTCAAGTCTAGTTGTTTTTAAACAGGAATGCTTTGGAAGTCCTTTATTTCATGAAAGACCTATATTTTCCCATATTCAATTTTTCTTGGTAAATTATTCTTGATCCTAAGTCTAATTTTTGTCTTTTGAAATATCATAGTTCATATTTGCTGCTCCTTTATATTGTTATCTGCCAAAACTTGTGAGATACTGACTGATTCCTTGGTACCTGGATTTTTTTTTTCTTTCTGGCTCCTTTTATTATATTTTTTTCTTTGACCTGGAATCTTCAGCTCTCTAGTCCTTGGAGTTTTCATTTTTAAGTTCATTACAGAAGGTGACTGGTAGATTATTTCTAATTTCAATTAATCTCTGGGGGTGGAACCAGGATGGCAGAGTAGGTACAAGGACCTACCTAATCTCTACCAAATTACCCTCCAAACAACTTTAATGCAATAACTCTAAATGAATTGAAGAGTAGCAGGACCCACAAAAGGACAAAGTGAAACAATTTTTCAACCCAACATAACTTTAAAAGTCAGCTCAAAAGGGTTATTATCACACCTTTGTTAGCACACATGAGGTACAAATGGAGCACAGACAAGTGAGTCAAGGCAGAACCCACCTCAGCAATCCAAACCAAAATATTTCCAAAATAAACCATTCATTTCTTTTTTTTTTTAAAGAAGCTTTTAAACATTCATTATTCTCTCTCTTTCATGTCCCTTTGAAAAAAATGAAAGAAAATAGGAAACTTTTATATCACTTAACCCTCTGGTTCTAAGAGTTTGAGGCCATTTTTTTTCCAGATAGGCAAGAGTTCTTCTGTAAGCCATATCTAAGACCACAGCCCCTTGTGAGGACCCTCCTTCACCATTTTCCTGGGTATGGAATTGAATCTGTGATCCTGTTCTCTGGGCAGCCTTGTGTTCAGGACACTAGGTACTGAGTTCATGCTACCTGTACTGAGCTTCTGACCTATATGGGCTAATCCATGAACCGAGTGTTCCAGTTTTGCAGGTCAAGTTGGAGTTCTGGCTGCTGAATTCGATCTCTTCCCTCTCCCTCCATTCACACAGGAATGTGTACAGGATCTTCTCTATGAGTACTAAAGCTGCTAGCCTTGCTTGAAGCTCTGTGAAAGTATATACATAAGTTAATAGTTATTGCTGGTCACTCAACCACTTTCTTTTGGTAATAAAAAAATCTGAGATATTTTTCATATCTTTGACATTTCCTCTCCCCCTCCACAATCTTCAACGTATTTTGAGACTTGATCTTTTAATAACTTTAGAATTTCATCACTGCCACCAAAAGATGAACTCTTTCTGTATATAGCTGATATAGTCAAGGTATTTATTCAAATCTTTTTTTCTTTTAATTTTGCTCCTCTATAAAAATATCTGGATTTGTGATATTAGAATCCAATAAGACAGTCTACTCTCTTCCATGGTGAAAAGATTTTGGCATTAAAATATTTTTAGAATTTTCTGTCTTTGACTACTTGTATTTTTCCTGACATTTCATTCTTAAATATCCAGGACAGTTTTGCTTCTCTAATATATTGTCTTTTTAAGTTTGTTGCTGAGTTTAGTCTCTGCTCATAGTTCTAAGTGAAACTTTAGCTCTCAGAAATAGTTAATGGGAGTTAGTATTAAAGTTCTAAGATAAATGACTACTGAGTTTTGATGGTGATAATTTTATACATCAGAGAGATCAAGACATCAGAACTGTTGCATGATTAGAGAATAGATATGATTTATCTGAGTATAGTCTGAATTTAGATAAGAAAAGACAGGTGAAAGGATAGATTTTAGAACTGAATCAGGTAAGCTTCAAGCTAGAAATGATGTATTCTGCAATAGTTTTTGAGAAAACTAATTGAGTGGAACATATTGGAAGCAGAGAATCATAGAAGTCACTCAGTGTATCGACTAGTTTGGCTGAGACATCATGCATGCCCAGAAAGGTGTTTCTCAAGCACATGTACATCAACTCAGCTTAACAGTGAACATTTATTATCAACATAGAAGTTAAATTAATCAAAAAACTTTGACAAACAATTCCTGGAACAGAAAGAAGACACCATAGTTACGATTCTATTGTTGTGACTGAACATATGAGTTTTGCCTACTCATGCTCATGTTCCTGTCCGACAGGTTTCTGTTTATGCCCACTTCCCCCTAGAGATACGAAGCACATCGATAGTAATGTGTAAAACTAGATTAAATATAGCTTCTAATGTATTATTTATTAATTTGCTTCAATATAGGAAAAATCACAAATTATTTCTTTTTTTAACTTAAGAGTTAAGTAAATGATTACATCATTATTATGGATAATTGCTTGTATAAATAGAAATACTTCAGTGTAGACTCAAAAAAGTTTTGGTGATAAATACTGGGAATATATTATTTCCCCTCAACAGGATTACTGTAGGATGTTAAGAAAATTTCAGTATAACCAATGATTGTAGTCCTTCTCTGTGAACCTATTCCTGCTAGAGTAAAGAGTAGAGTGAGTGAGCCAGCCCAAAGATGGAATAGGTGTTTCAATGTCCAGGTGAGAGGAATAAAGTGCCACAGCATGGGTGGCCACCACGTATAATAATAAGGTTAATCTAGGTCTTTTGATGAACATTCTTTAAATTGATTTTAATCTTTGTGGCTTCTTTGACTTATGAGGTAAAAATAATAATATTTTTCTATACTATATAATATTTGAAATATGCAAAATGTAATATTTAAACAGATATAGCTGAAAGACCTCACCATCCACAAGGAGTTTGTCTTCAACCTAAACTCTACACTGGATCTCCTCCATCACAGCATTGAGTATACATTTGCCATGTATACATTTTAGTGTTTTATGCCTCACCTGATTATTTTAAAGTATCATTGAACATTGAATTATGTCTGTTGCCCTATAAGATATTTTATTTGCCCAACTACTTTTTGTTAATTAAAAGAAGTACAGTGGGATTTTATATTCTCAACATTTTTAAATTAATTATGAAATGGTAAAGATTTGGTCTATTGTTGAATATCTGTATGTTAAATATGAATTGTCAAATATGCTAAAGCCGAATTGTTTCACTACTAATATCACACAAATATTCCTTTAATTTGTGTATAGATAACCCACAAAGATTTTGTATGAATGAAAGAAACATTGTATAATTAAGTTGTTATTAATGTTGTCTCAGTCACCAATTTTTGTATCAATAAAGCATTTGGGTATATTCTATTACTTCTGGTACCTTATATACATGTACCTCAATGCCCTCACAGTTGTATTGTGTCCAGCATAGGTCTTTTCTTTATACATTTGACCCAATCCCATTGATTTTCCAGTGTTTATTTTCTTTATTGCCATTTCTGTTCTTCCAAAGTACATCTAGTACTATAATTTTAGGATACAGATACAGTGATTCTACTGTACTTAATAGAGAAAGTAGTTTGTTATCATTTGATTTTTGCAAATCTTTTCCATTTTTCTTTTGTTTGTAGTGTCCCTTCCATTTTAATCTTTAAACTGGGTAAGTCTTTGCTTAGTTGGATATCTTACCAACTTTACAGTAAATGGTTTTTACTCTCCAGTGCTTCTCTTTTCTTTTTGGTATGATATTGCTCATACCTGTTCATCATGATTTTTTCATAACTTATTTTGCTAACCAAAGAGTTTCTTTGGTCTCCTTGTAGTGGCAACTAATTTTTATTCTTAAATTTATGGATAAAATTTAAATAGTGTCAACATAACTTCTATTATCCATTTCCTAGTTTTTATTTTCAATTATTTGTTTAGAGATTGTTTTTTAGTTGTATGCCTTGTATTTTTCTCATTATTATTTATTCCTTTAAAAAATAATTCTAGGGAGTAGCCAGGTGACTCAGTGGATTGAGTCAGGCACAGAGATGGGAGGTCCTGGGTTCAAATATGGCCTCAGATACTTCCTAGCTGTGTGACCCTAGGCAAGTCATTTAACCCCCATTTAATCACTCTTCTGTCTTGGAACCAATACATAACATTGATTACAAGATTGGAGGTGAGAATTTTTAAAATAATTAATTATCATAATCTCTACTCTGATAAAAGTCTCTACTCAGATGACATAGTCAATAAGAATTTTTCCTTTCTTAAAAAACAAAAACATGTAGGAAATATTTTCATCCTTTTTGTTATTTTTCTTTTTTTCTTTCTTCCTTCCTTTTTTAGTTATTTTTCATTTGCAGAACCAATTCCTTTTTCACAGAAAGCGTTCATGATATAGCAGCTTTATTTTGTTTTGTAATCTAAAAGTCTTTGTTCTCTCTTATTCCTTCCTCTGAATCATATTTTCCCATATATTTCTCCTCATTCTTTTCATTTTCTAACCATGTATTAAAGTCACCAGTCAATAAATAATTTATGAAAAAGTCAATTACTGTGCTAAGTGCAAGTAATAAAAGAAAGATAAAAGATAGTCCCCTGCTCCCAAGGAGTCTAGTAGGGAAGAGAAAAATACAAACTATGTATAAAAAACCTATATATAAGAAAAATGGAACATAATCAACAGCAAAAAAAAAGCCATTAAAATAAGAAAAAATCAAGAGAGACTTCCTATAGAAAGTGAAATTTTAGCTGGGGCTTTATATAATGGGGGAAAACCAAAAGGCAAAAATTAGAAGAGGGAATATTTCAGACTTGAGAGACTCCAAGTATCAGAGTGTTAGGTTGATTTAATTTGGAGGATCTTATCAATTTCTTTAATACTTCATCCTTAGCAACCATTATTGGTGCACAAGCTGCAAATAATCTCAATGTGGCCTTTTTTGCAAATTCTTTTCTTTAATACTGCAATACATAATGACTAAACCTCTTATGAAATGTTTCTTTTTCCTTCCAGTAGGAGTACAATAAAACCCATTTATTGGAGGACTTGTTAAGATTAGGAATCTGTTTAAATAAGTCCAACTGAAGTAGTTTTAATTGCATGCAACATTTTTCTCATTTTTATTTTTCTCAGTTTATATTTTGTAAAAATGGAGATTTTAACTCTGGACTCCAAACCCCAGAAGTTCTTGCTCACTTCCCAAAATGCCTTGTAACCTCACCTGGGCTGAGAGGGAGAGGGGGTATTTAACCTGGTTGTAAAGACTTCTGGCTCTCTTCTTTTTCCTGTTGCCACTTCTAAGCAGACGCATCTCTTTTCATAATGTAGTTGAGGTTGTCTAGGCCTCTTTGGACCTAGACACGTGCTTTCTTACTCTGTATTTTATTTAATCCTTAACCTTTAATAAACCTCTAAAAATATAATACTCCTTGCAGAGAGAAACTAATTTCTACCTGCCTCAGTTTCCCTCTAATTTTAATCTTTACAATTTCTTTACCTGAGACTATAAGAAAAGTACATTTTCCAGCAAGAGGAAATTATAGGGTAGTTTTCACAGGAAGAAATCCAAGCAACCAGTAGCAATATGGAAAAAATGCTCCAAATCATTAATAATTAGAAAATTATAAACACAGATGCATTGATGTTCCACCTTATAGCCATCAAATTGAAAAAAAAAAGATGACAAAAAAAGAAAACTTTAAATGTTGGGAGAGACTACAGAAAAACAGACTCTTGCATTGTTGGTGAAGTTGTAAATCAGTCTAGTCATTATGGACAGCAATTTGAAATGAATGCCCCATTATTAAATGGTACCTGCCCTTTGACCCAACTATACTACTACTAGACCTATAGCCCAAAAGAATAAAAGAAAAAGGGAAAGGATCTATATATACAAAAGAATATTTAGCAACTCTTTTTTGTAGTAGCTAAAAATTGGAAATGAAGGTGGTCTCTATTGGGGAATGGTTAAATATTTCTTAACTTTTACTTTCTGTATTAGTAACATCTCTAAAATAGAAGGGCAAGTGAAAAGAAAACAGTGAAAAATAACTTGTCCCAGATGACACAGCCAGAAAGAATGTCTCTTAAAATATGAATGTATTGAAGTATTAATGTGACATAAGTAATGAATAGTTTCAGAGAAAACTAGGAAGAACCCTGTGATCTGATGCAGAATAAAGTAATGAAAACTAGGAGAAAAAATTTTTTTTTCACAACAGCATTATAGGAGTGGGGAAACTTTGAAATGCTTTAGAGCTCAAATGCAACAATAAACCAAGAGTCTAAGGACTGAATATGAATCATGACATTTCTGGTAAGAATGTGTTTTGTTTTGTTATTAATTGTTCATTTGGGGGTAGACAGAAGAGAATAATAAATTATTTTTATAATAGATTAAGTATAAAAAATACTGTCATTCTTGAATCAATAGAGCCTACCTCATAATAAGAACCTAATAATGCTTTATCAATCTATTTATTTGACTCTTTGTCTCCTAATTAGAGAAGTGGAAATGTTTCTAGTTAGCGTGCTACCAGAATCTAACCTTTTAGTAAGAGAAGAGAGATTTCCTGGGCAGAGTTACATTACGATGTTTCCTTGTAAATGACTACCCCCAAGTTTTAAATTTGACTTGCTAGAAGAAGAAATGGTATTTCTGAGCATTTTTCCTTTTAGAGAAGATCGCCTATTTGTTTTTCCCCCCCATCCAAATATAGAGGATTAGGAAGGGACTAAAATCACAAATGAGGATATGAACTTTTCCTCCAGTGCTCCTGAGTTATTCAGAAAGTATAGGACCTATGGGAAGCAGAATAACTGTCCAGAAGCCCTCAAGTGTTTTTTGACTCTTAGAGACAATTCAGGCTACACAGGGCAGGATAATTTCAAGGTCAATACAAACCACTGAACTGAAAACATATTAAGAACTGAGTGTATAAGTTCAACCTACCAGAGAACTTGTGGACTGATATGTGTGTGTGTGCATGTTGTATTTGTTTATATCCTATAAGTGCTATGAATTTTCTGCAGGATGAAATAATGACTTTCCTATTTCTAAATGCACATGGATATGTGCTTTTGTTAACTTAAGTACCTGAATAAGAGCTGTGAATTTTATTATCTACATTTGTGAATACCTAGATATGACATGTATGTCATCTATATGTAAAAAATTTCTACATGATGGCAATAATGGGTCAAAGAGAGACCGTAATCTTTTTTAGGGTAATGTCTAATATAACTGAACATAGTCTATGTGAAAAGGAGGCCATAGGTTACATAGACCCAGACTGGGAGTCAAGAGATATGATTTGCATACTCCTCAAAATTAATTTTTCTCCTATTGTCTTCAGCATATCACTTCTTAAATTAAATTATCTATAAAGTATTTTCCATTTCTAATAATCTTCTGATTTTATGATATTATTCTAAGGAAGAGTATTTCCTATTTTAGATAGTTCCTATATTGACCCAGATATGCCAACATTTAGTAAGTTTGATTTGAGAAGCTATAGGAGTGGAGAGAGGAGGATGGATATTGTCAAAGAAATGCTGAAATTGTTTGATAGGGTAAGAACAGCAGATCAGTAGGGTAAAGTAAACTAGAAAGAGATAAAAGGGAATGAGTTCGTGTATTCTGGTTAAAATAAGTTTATACTACAAACTTAGAAAATACATTTGAAAGATAGTTATATAAATTTTAAAATATTGGTATGTTTAGTTGATTTTGATTAAGTTGTTTATGTAAACTACTGTTCAATGACAGAAATTATCATTTTTAATACTAGCTTTAAGGTCATCCATAGAATGAAGTTTTGGTGACCATATGACAATTTTGATGTAATTCCACAAGAAAAAAATCAAGTGGAGATAGATAAACTGACCAAAGTATCCTAACAAGATGACCTCCTCAATCAGTCTCCCAATCTGAGAGAGTATCATCCAGAAACTGCTACCCATATAATGTATAATGGCATTTATATCTATTATAAATTGAAAATGTATTCCTTAAACCATATAAGTGTTAAAGAAATTTAATTAGTTAAACTTTCAAATTATGTTTTTGTAAGTTTGTAGTCCTCGTACTTCTCAAGTTATTAGAACTCATAACTTCACTGACTTTTGGGATACTATATTCCAAAACTCTATGCAACAGTATAATTCATATCTTAGCCACTTGGTTTGGATTGTCTACAATATACTTGGTCCTTCATTTATTTTTCATTTCTTTCACTATCTCATATAAGTGTGATTACCTCACTATTCCCATAGGTGTGGAGGGGTGGTGAAACTATTCCACGGATAAATGGTATAACTAGTATTATTATGTGGAAGTCTCAAATCCATATTTTTCTTCCTTTCCTTTCCAGATTCATCATTTCCATTTCTAATCCTTTATGCAGTATGAAGTAATTGTTCCTTTTTGAGGGTTTACACCTGTCAGATGTTTTTTGGCTAACTCTCCCTGCAGCCTTTCATCTTTACTTAGTCCTCTTTTCATAAATCAGACTTGCTGCCCTTGTGACCACTCTTATTGCTTTTATGCTCAAGTTCTTCAATTTGTCTAAATCTTCCCCAAACTTTGACATCTTCCTTAAGACATGATCTCACCAGACTTTAAGGGAAGCACTATTACCTTGCTTTTTTTTTTTTTGTGAACTCTCTTCTAACAGAGACTTAAGGCAATTATCTGGTTTAAGTGGGGGCCAGGGAGATGGAGGAAAGGGCAGGCTAGAGGAAAGACATGCTTTCCTCTGAATTATCTAGAAAGCAATTGTGGAAGAACTCAGACTATCTAAGAGCCTCCATTCTCCCATAAAACTCATTGGGTAAGGACTTTAGAATGGTATAATGAAATTGAAACGTAAGACAATCTTTTGGAGGCAATTATCTGGTTTAAGTGGGGGGGGCAGAGGGATGGAGGAGAGGTCAGGCTGGAGGAAAGACATGTTTTCCTCTGAATTATTTGGAAAGCAATTGCGGAAGAACTCATACTATCAAATAGCCTCTATTCTCCCATGAAACTCAAAGGTAAAGATTTTAGCATGGTATAATGAAATTGAAATGAAACTCAGGAATCATGGCTCCATAATCTGGGGAAAATCCATTTGCCTCTCTGACCTTCAGTTTACCTGCCTACAAAAAGAGGAGCTTTTACTAAATGGTCTTTAAAGGTCCTTCCTAATTCTAACATTCTGTAGTTTAGGGGGTAAAAACAACAATAATTATAATAAATGATAATAATAGTAATGCCACTTCCATTACCTCAAACTGTTACTTTGAGGATTAAATTAATGTCTACTTGGAGAATATTTTGTAGCCATAACATGATAGGGAAATATGAGATGCTATTACGGTTGTTTCAGAGACAACCCATACTGAATTTGCTATCCATAGCACCCCTATATGTCCAGAGTTTTACCTGTTTTTAATGCATATTTGTTTCTACTTTTCCTTTCTCCTCTAGTTTGCATTTTTCCCAGAATGAACCTCATTTTGCAGTTTATTACCCATATATTGAACCTGTCTATATCTCTTGAAGTAAACGCTATCTATCATTCTTATTGGCCGCCCAAGTTTGTGTAATTTGCAAATTTCATTAACATTCCCTTTACTCCCTCTTCTAAACCATTAATAATATTGTTGCCTATGATCAGGCATAATACCAATTTTTCTGTCACCCCTACTAATCAACTACCCCTAGCTAGATATAGAACAATTTATCATTGCTCCTTGTTTATAGAACCACTGGAAATTATCAATCCGCATGACAGTGTTCATGTGCAAGGCAATTCCAATTAATTTCATAAGTAAAATTTCTAGACCTGGGATCAAATGTGTCTCCCAAATCAAGATGCATTACTGAGGCTTTGTTACTCTCATATATGAATTTCAAATAGGTTTTAGATCAGAGTGGCATGTTTTATTCCTTGAAAAACCTATGTTTTCCCTGCTCACCTCTGATTTCATTACTTCTATGATGTCTAAGAATGGTTTGTTTTTGTTTCTTTTATGTAAGGTTTAACTTCCCACAGAGCTACCTCGAGGAACAAGTCTTTCCAATGAAAAGATTGGTGTACATTTGGGTTATTTTCTGGAATTTTTATTAGATCTGTGGTTTTGTCAGTTTGAGAAATCACTCCCTGGAGGTCAGAGCATACCTTCTCAATAGGATGAATAGAAGATAAAGCCTGGAGCCTTCTACCTTATGCACCTTGAGGTCTTATAAGTGACTTGCCATGGGCCATATACCTGAACAAGTGTCAGGGTCAGAATTTGAACCCAGGTCTCCCTGCACTAATTTATCTCCTATGTTGCAGTGAATTTTTATTCCTAAGTATATTCAGATATTTTGAAAGTTAATAGCTATGACAGTGAGTCAACTGATCTGGAAAGGCTTCATGTAGAAGGTAAATTAAGACACAATTAGTTTTCCTTATATTTGATGGGAAACTTTTATTGACTTATAAATCAGCATATTCAATTGTTAAAAGTGCTACTCATCTATTTACATGTTGTATAACCCATTAGAATGTGAGTGACTTTAGATTAAATTGCTTGCCAGCTCCCAGACAGGGAAGGGAAGAAGGAAGGGAGACAATTTAGATTATATAATGTTGGAAAATTCATGTGGAAATTTATGAAAATATTTTTAAATAAAATAAAATAAAACATATGGAAACCAAAAAAGAATGTGAGTGGCTTAAAGACAATGTTCTGTGTTGGTCTTATTTTTGTTTTCTTGGGGTCATTTTTGTTTGTTTCAGCCTATGAGTCAATAAAATTTAGCAAAGTGCCTTGCATCATAGGTGCTTAAAAATATTTGTTAACTTGCAAAAAAAAATAATTTATAGGAGAAGGAGGTTAGAAGGAGTCTTACTCAGCAAAATTTTAGAAAGTGTCTTCATCATCACCATCTCTGATATTACTAACTATACTAATTGTTAATATTCAAAATTAGATTCATTTGGGGGGGGGGAAGAACCTTAGAAGGAAAAAGAAAAGAAGAAAAATGTTTTAAAAAGTAAAACCCTGAATACATCTGGTGATGCTCTGAATACCAAATTAAGTATCAATTCTTTTTTGAAATAAGAATAACAATTTAAATTTCTATATCACATCAACATAGTAACCTATATTTATATTATATCTTGAAAATTACAGTTTCTTTACATGCTGAAACACATTAACTTCACAACAACCCTCTGATGGAAGTTTGAAGTATTTGCCTTTCATTCTATTTAGTCCTTATCATCTCTGACAGGACCCTTTCTATGGCTCAGGAAATTTTCCTTGGAGAGAAAAAGATGGAACAAAATTTGTGAAACTGCCTTATCTTCTGTAGAAGAGAGAAGGGAAGCTATACCTCCTATACTATGCTCGGGAACAGGAAACCATGTAATAAGACAGAGGTGTTAATCTGAATATTGATGTATTCATGGTTTACTTCCTCTCTTCTTTCCCCTGACCTTGACACTCCAGGCTTCCTCTAGGGAGAAGGGAGATTTGATGCCTGATTTTGCCAAATATTCCATTGATCAGTGATGGGGATCGCACGGGTTAACATAGATTTGACCATGACTAGCACTACCTTGAAGGCAATTTCTAGAGATAAAAGACTAGAGCTGTGAGAGTTCCTGAGCAGATTTTTGAATCTAGGAGACATGGGAAATGGAAATAAACCATTGCCAAGATTGCCAGCTATCATGAATCTCATCATGCTCAGAAACTTAATTTCTCTCTTTTTGTCTTGTTTCTCGATCACAAAATGGAGCACAGACAGACAGCCCTCACTCTTTTTCATTCCAACAGGTGTATGGTTAGAAATTTCCAGCATATCTAAATATTTGAGAACTGGACAGAGGACAAGAGATGGCCTGAGTCACATTATTCCTTCATATATTCTTTATTTGATTACATGAGAAGCTATTATCACTATACAAATTCTCCAAATCTTATAAATGAAGTAGACCATGAACTGAGATAGGGAGAGCCCAGATAGGATGGGGACTTATGAATTTGGTACAGATAATGACAAATTTTATATCTTAATATCTGAACTATGTAATATTTTATCAGATACAAGTAGATGGCTCAATGGATAGACCAGTGGACCTGGAGTAAGAAAGATGATTTCAGATCTGACAAATATTGACTAGCTATGTGACCTTGGGCAATTCTTTGTTTGCCTAGGAGCTAGCTGACTCAGTAGATACAACTCTAGCCCTAGTTTAAATCTGGCCACATACTCTTCCTAGCCGTGTGACTCTGGGCAAGTCACTTAACCTCTCTATACCTTAATCCATTGGAGAAGGAAATGACAAACCACTCCAGTATCTTTGTCAAGAAAACCCCATGGACTGTTTAATATATCTGAGCTATGTAATATTTTATCAGATGCAGCTAGATGAGGTCATGAAAAGTCAGATATGACTGTTTAATCTCCTAGATTAATTTCAGACTTGGCCAATGAGTATTACTCCAAATTATTTAGCAAAGTCATCTAGTTTGAGAATTTGTGGAATAATACACTCTGATAGGTATTGTAACTTATATATAATAGGCAGTTGATTTTTTTCCTTTGAATTAAATTGATATTTCAAAATCTAAAAAAGTCCAATTAAGTGATTTGTAGATTATTCATCCTTTTAGATTATCTGTTTTACAGATCTCCTTCCCCATCCTATCTACATTGGCATTAATACCAGAGAATTAAATATGTGAAGTACAGTTATTAATATTAATGCTTACTCACAAAGACTGAAAATAAAAGTACTACTTTAAGGACTAAAATAAGAGAAGGAAAGGAAGGGAAAATAGATATCACCCCACCATAGTCCCCAGTTCATAGCCTCTATTCATGTGCCACAGTGGATTGGAAAAGAAGTCAGGTGGGAGAAAAGGAAAGAAAATGAAAAGAGTGGAGGAAAAAGGAGAGAAAAGCAAAGGGAAAGCGTTTAGCAGTCAGAATAAGCATCTTTTTCCCTCCACTAGACCTGAGATATTATCAGCATAAAATAATTAGAACATTGGGGGCAATTGGGTGGCTCAGTAGATTAAGAACCAGACCTAGAGATGGGAGATCCTAGGTTCAAATCTGGCCTCAGACACTTCCCAGCTGTGTGACCCTGGATAAGTCATTTAACCCCCATTGCCTAGCCCTTACCACTCTTTTGCCTTGGAACCTATACACAGCATTGATTCTGAGACAGAAGGTGAGGGTTTTTAAAAAGAAGAACATCAAGAACAGTAATAAAATCAAACATTCATTTAGCAATATATATTTTTTGTTCAGTAGTTTACTTGTGTCTGACTCTTCATGGCCCCATAGACAATGGCTATCCAGGGATTTTTCTTGGCATGGATGTGGAGTGGTGTGCCATTTTCTTCTCTAGTGGATCCAGTGGATCCTTTGTCTGGCAATCAGAGATTAAGTCACTTCCCCAGGGTTACACAGCTAGGAAGTGTATGAGGACAATTTGAATTCAGATCTTTCTGACTCCAAGTTCAGCACACTATCCATTGAGTCATAGCTGCCTCACTGTATATATACATATATGTGTGGGTACTTAATATTGTTTAATCCTCACAACAACCCTATGAGGCAGGTGCTGTTTTTATCAACATTTTACAGATTGTGACTTTACCAGGATCTCTTTGTGTCTGAGGCATTCCCTCTCCTAATGGGGAAGAGCACTGCTGTGAAATTGATAGTATATGGAGAGTTGCCTAAGGCACTGAGAGATTGAGTGATTTTCTCAGATTCTCATGAGAGCCAAAATTTGAATCCAGTTGTTCCTCACTTGGAAGTTATCTATCTATTACACCCTCACTATCAATATAATTTACATTTGGATACAATGTATACATTTGTACATCCTCAAATCTGCATAACACTACAGTTTGCATGGCCCCTTTACCTTCATATCCCATTTAATCTTTATACCAATTATGTGAGGTAGATTTAAATTATTCCGTTATTATTTTGTCAACAGAGAGATAAAGTCATTTAATATTAATGATAACCAATCAATTGTGCTTAGAGTTCTCCAAAAATGAAATTCAGTAGACAGTGGTAAGTAACAACTCTATCCAAAAGACCACATCTTTCAGCAATTTAGAAGCATATTTTGTAGCCAACTTCTCCTAGAATCCCAACAGGATGCAGTTAATAAGCTAATACTCACTAGAGGAGCCTTCTTTAATAGAAAGGGGCAGACATCTGGTAACACCTAACTTAAGTATTTTTCCAGCTGACATTTTCTCCTCCATGTTATCCGTTATAGAATTTAGGGGTTTCATATCATCAACAGTATAAGAATGGAGAGATTTCAACCTTCTTTCTTGGGGAGAAAAGAAAAAGAGGCTGGCTGTATTTATAAGCACCTCTGTTAAATGTCTTTCCATCTAACCAAGAATATAATGTTTTTCCTTTCACAACAGAATGTCAACTCTGCCTCTCTTGAGTCCAAAAGCTAAGCTCCATACTCTGTCTTTAACCACTGACTATAATATTGTACTGTGGTCATTATTGTTTATAAATCTTATTATGAACTTGACAAATGTCAATAAACAAATATTCTCACATATAAAGATGAGAAGAAGATTATAAATGAACCATGAATCTCTGTTGGTATTTTTTTGTTTTAAAGAAAATAATAAATTCAATATTTTAGCTTCAAAACTATTCTGCATCTGTGAGTCTCCCTTTGAATTACCTTCTACTCTCTAGGGCATTTTTCACACTTTTTTCCCTTTGAGATACTATTTGTAAAGCACCTAGAACAGTGATGGCAAACCTTTTAGGGAACAAGTGCCCCAAACTGCAACCTTCACTGTGCATTTGAGTCCCCCACCCCCAACTCAGACAGGGGAGAGAGGAATGCTCCTATTGGGCTGCTGGGCAAGGGTAGGGTGATGAGGGAAATATCCTCAGACACATGTGGAGAGGGGAGGGGAGCAGCTTCCTTGCACTATATGTTCACCAACATAGACCTAGAACAAAGCCTTGCATAAAAAGTAAAGTGCTTAATCTCTTCATCCTCTTCCCTTTTCTTTTATTCTTTTTTTTTTTAAACCCTTACCTTCCATCTTGGAATCAATATTGTGTTTTGGTTCCAAGGCAGAAGAGTGATAAGGGCTGGGCAATGGGGATAAAGTGACTTGCCCAGGGTCACACAGCTCAGAAGTGTCTGAGGCTAGATTTGAACCTAGGACACCTCCTATCTCTAGGCCTGGTTCTCAATCCACTGAGCCACCTAGCAGCACCCCCTTTCTTTTATTCTTGACATCACTATCATTTTCCTCACTTCTTTCTCACTCTTCCCTCCACCACCCCCTAAAAAACCCTCTCTTATGACAAGTATAATCAAGCAAAACAAATCCATAAAAT
Organism: Monodelphis domestica; assembly: GCF_027887165.1. Lineage (NCBI taxonomy): Eukaryota > Metazoa > Chordata > Mammalia > Didelphimorphia > Didelphidae > Monodelphis > Monodelphis domestica. The sequence continues at coordinate 236,177,571 of NC_077227.1, read as the reverse complement.
GACCATGCAAAAAATGTATATGTTATTCTGCACCTCTACTCTTTCAGCTGTGTCTGGATGTGAGAAATCTGTTTCATCATTCATCCTCCAGAATCAAGATTAATCATCCTAAACCCCTCAGGTCCTTCCTATGCCATCACTCCAACACTGACTATATACTCTCCCCTTCCCTATCTTGACCCTTTGGCAAACCAATTCAACTCTATACTTTTCTCTCTTCTTGAATCAATTTTCTTCTTATCCTGTCGCTGATTTGTCCTGCTAAACATCAGCCTTGGATTACTCCCTCCATTCTTTGGTCCTACTCATGTGCTACTGAGCAAATCTGGAGGAAATCACAACTGGATCCAATACAGATTTATGTTACTTAATCTCAACTGGGTCCTTTCTGTGGCAAGGAAATCCCTTTATAGCTCCCAAATTGATTATTATTTACCACAGCAGCTTTCCCATACCTTTTGGTCCCTCCTCAAGCCTCTCATAGTTCACCTTCTCACACCTTCTCAGCTGAGAATCTTACCTCATATTTTACTAAAATAAAATGTATCTATTTAACAAAAGTTGTTCTTAATAATAAGTGCTAGCATTTACATAGCACTTGCTAGGTGTCAGGCACTGTGCTAAGCACTTTACCATTATGATCTCATTTTATCCTTCCAAGAACCCTGGGAGGTAGATGCTATTATTATCTTCATTTTATAGATAAAGAAACAGAGGCAAACAGATGTGAAGTGACTTTCCCAAAGTTATAAGTGTATGAGGATAGATTTGAACTACCTTTCAATTCCAGGGCTAGCCTCACTAACCACTGTGCAACCTCTTCTCCCCTCTCATTCATGCCTCATCACTCAGGTGCCTTTTCCTTCTGTTACTTTCTCATCCTTCACCCCTGTCTCATATAATGAGGTGGACCTTCTTCTCAAGGCAAACACTTCTAGATGCACAAGTGATCTCATTCAGTCTCATCTCCTCCAATACATTATCTCCTCTACCATTCTCATTCTCCCACTTATCTTTAATCTCTCCTTTTATGCTGGCTTTAGAAAGCCAATACTACCTCCAAACAATGCCTGGGTATCCCCATCTTCAAAAACCTTCCTGTAGTCCTTCCATTTTCCTCTATTACCCCATATCTCTTCTGCTTTTGGGTGCCTCCCTCTCTAGTCCTCTTACTCTCCTCTTAACTCTACAATCTGGATTCTGACCTCATCATTCAAATGAAACTGCTCTCTGCCAAGTTACCAGTGATATGTTAGTCACCAAATATAATGGCTTTTTCTCTATCTTCCTTTTTATCTTCTCTGCAGCCTTTGACACTGCCGAACACTCTCTCTCTGATATTCCTTTATCTCTAGATTGTCATAATTATCCTAGTTATCCTCTTCCTGTAATTAGAATATGTTCCCCTGGACTCTAATTCCCAGCATCCCACTTTCCTTCTCACATTACATACTAAGGAGAGAGGATATAAATTTTGTGCAACCCTGCCTCTCTCTATCCTCCCCTGATTGAGTTTTGTGGAAGTGGTGTGGGGTGAAAGGCAGGAGAGTTTTACTCAAGTGGTTTATTTAGATAATTTTTGTTAGATAATTTGTTAGATTTTTGTTAGATAATTAGGTTTGAACTTCTATTACTTTCAGTTTATTTTCTTTCTACTTCAAGTGATTATTAATAAACTTTATAAGATATAATATTTGGAGTTATTGATATTAATTTAAGTCTTATATTTTTGGCAAACCGAAGTCTGGAATTTAGGACCCTTACTCCTTTCTAAGTGAGTAGAGTAGTTTTTAAAATAGACAAAAGGACAGATTAGCTTCAAGGCCATAGCCTTTGGTCTAAGACTATAAAGCTTTAGAAGCCCTTTACTTCCCACTGCTTCTGCTGTCTGTGCTGCTTTTCTCCTGCTGCTGCCTCCCACTGATGATAGCCCTCCCAAGAGTCTTTGGAAGCACCTTGTCTTTCCTGCACAGAATGGTGAGATCTAAATCCCATTTTCTCCTCTTAAACTGAAAGCAGCTGGCCTGGTAAACTGGGTGTGTCATTTTGTTTGTTTGTTTCTAGCAACAATTAGCCTCTAATCCTCATGACTTTTCATCTGAGGGAAGAAACCCTGCCCCACCACAAGCTACCATTTCATAGCCCAGAATCCTAGAATGTTGGAGGAAGTTAATAATTTCATTTCAGGTTTTTTTTTTGTTCTTGTTATTAGAAGGTATTAATTATTAGGCTAAACTGAGAAAGTTTAGTCTTATCTTACTCCTAGAAGTTTACTCTCTCTTGAAGGCCTTTCCTAAATCCCCACTTGTCTAGAACCTCAGCACTCCCATTTGGTAGTAGGTATTTCCTGGCATTTTTATTCCTAGTAGGGAGGTGAAGAAAGAAAACTCTCCCAAACCTCTTCACTTTACTCCTAGTCAGTACATATTAGGCTAGTGCCACCTACAGACAGTAAGTAGATTTGCAACCAATTTAATAAGTAGAATTGCAAGCATGTCCCACTCTATGAAAAAGCAGTATATTACCAAAGTTTTCAGATGCCTTTTCTTCCTACCTTTCCTGGGTCCACTTGCTCTTGCAATTTGCTCAAGTAATCCTGAGATTCATGGGGGAGATTCATCTTCCTACACCCTCTTGCCATTTTGGCCTGTCCAATATCTGCAACACATCCAATATGGGCTTCATCCACACTATGCCCAGTGTGGGTATGGGGAACCCCAGAGGTGTAACCAAAGGAATCTAGATGGATGGATACTCAGGAGGGAAAGGAACCTTAAAGAGACTGGAGGTGAATTTTTAAGCCTTTTCAGACTCCATTGTTTTATTGATGTTAACTATTCTAATTTGTTCCCCTCCAAATAGTGAGGAAGTCTCTGTAGGGCAGCTATTGGAAATGGAAAAAAAGGACTCTTGAATTCAGTACCTATATCTTGTCATATATTGTATTTGCTGATTGTTTGCTTTATGATTTAATTTTGTTTGTTAAGGTCACATATTGCTCTAATCTAATATATTCTGTTATACTATGTCACTCCAACTTATGGTGTTTTGGCTATTAGCTATATGTTCTGTTACACTGTTTTTTATTTGCACAGTCCTACTATCTTTATTTGTACTGTTCTATACCTGGACTGGATATAATACCATTGTAAAAGCCTGTAGTCAAGTTGGTCAAAACCTTTTCCATGGCAAAATCATAAGTCCTTATGGATACTGGGTTTGTCACCAGATCCATTGAGGTTACATATTGCCTATATAGCCTTTTGTGCCTCTGCTTTTTTAACACAGTGTTTCATGGAATGTGAACTATATATTTTTATTTTTTTTTATTTGTATTATTGTTTTTCCTTGTATGTGCAATAGAGCATTTGAGCTTTCTTTTTCTCTCATTTTTTGTACTTGTTACTGTGATAATTAAAATGTTTGGGAGCAAGGGAAATATATATATCAATTATGACCGCTGAAATATGTTTTCTACTGTGTCTTGGTTTTATATAAATATAAGATGGTCGCCAGGGAATATATTCCCAATTTATGAATATGCCCAAGCCAACTGGGTTTTATAGAGAAATTTAATTTATAATACACTGATTAATCAATAGAAAAAGAGAGAAAGTAAGAAAGGAATAAGAATGAATAAATCAGTCAGTTGGTTTTATCACTCACCCAAGATCTCTCTAGGTAAGGCTTCTCATGCCAACCTCAGGCTCCACCTTCAAGAGAGCCTCCTTTCAAGAAATGTTTCCAGAGAATTCTCCTCCTTCAGAGCCAGCCTTCTCTCCTGGTCCTTCCACAGAGCAACCTCCTCAGTCCTCCTTCAGAGCCACCTCGCTCAGAGCAAAACCTCCCCCTTCTCTCCTCAGACCCCGCTATCTTTAAGGAAACCATCTAAGTCCCCTCCCCTCAGTTCTCACATCTACCAATCACTGTTGATGTCTCCCCTGTGCCAATGGTGGCTCTAGCTTAACCCAGGACCGCCCAGAGGTCTGTTTCCTTTGCACATGTCTGTTGTAGGTCATATTCTCAAATAATTAAATCTTGATCTATGCTACAGCCCTTCCTAAATCCTGTTAGACTGAGTAGGGTGGAGATTGTAAGTTTGAAGACCTGGTTCTGTCATTCCAAGTATCTCTATTGTATCAATTCTAAAATCAATCATAACTCAAAGAGCTTCCTGTTCTATGCTTAAGCATAGGTCAAAACCCTTTCCATTGTTTAGCAAAAGGTTTCTGTCCTAAAGTAGTCTTAAGTAGGGAGGAGAAGGACCCTCCCATGCCAAGGGTTTTCACATTCCAATAGAGTTCTTACTATCAGTAGGAAATTTTTCAAGTATGAAATTTCCCAATGGTGAAATTTCCAACACTCATAAGTCTAAGAAATTTTAAGGTTTACATTACCAGTATTAATGGTTTTTGCACTAATATTAGTTTAAAATATCCATTAGCCCTAATATTAATGGATACCCAAAAGCTTTAGACTATGGAACCCTGCCATTGATTGATAAATGTTATGGGACTTTGATTATAATGATATCTGATTCCAGGAGAAGGGATCACAAAAGAGCCATTATGCAGTGCCAAGAAGCACAAGGTCAAGGAGACCAACCAATCCCAATGGGATTGATGAGACCAAGACAGAGAACTTGTTTTAGGGTGAAAGGAAGCAGCTGTTTGACAACATCAGATGCAGGATATCCCTGTGCCATATTCAGACAAAGTACTTCAGTTTAGCTGCCATTCTGGCTACCCCATCCCTGAAAGCAAAGGTAAAATCAGATCAGGGAATGATATTTCCCATTTGTTGCATAAATCTAGTCCATTTTCTGTCTTTCATAATGTGGCAATTTTCTGTAGTCCTGGCTGCTGATTGTCTAAGTGCATATTGCTGCAATGGTCCTACAGGCTTGTGGGGTATATATCACTTTTTTGAGCCCTGATTCTAGGGCCTATTATGGGCTTATTCTTACTAACTCAGAATTTTTATATACTATTTAATTTTGATTTTTTTTTCTTCTATTTGGTTTTTGTTTTGTTTTGTTTTGACTTCTTTTTAACAGTTGATTCACATACCTCATAATTCAGCCATGTATCCCTGGGTGATCCGTGTGTTGGTCAACACCATCTTCGGGGGGGAATTATATAACTGTCATAAAATCCTAGATTTATAAAAAAATTTTCTTGTTTGAGAGTAATTTTAGGATAAGAAACTTGCTACCGCCCCAAATCAAGAAAATGAACTGTTTGGAGAAGGTGCCATGGAGATGCCTGCAGAAACAACACATTTGCACCAAAAGATCCAGAATAAACTTTGGGATATAACTAAATTGAACTGTGGGGGGTTGATTGCATTTATTTCCAATGTACACTCTTATGCCAAAGGAGACTGCCCCCAATTGGCTTTTTGTCAATGAGCATAGCAATCAATGGTTTTGTTCTCTTTCTCTCTTATTTACCTCTTATCCCCAAATTATTATAATTTCCCTTTAGATAGTGTAATATTTTATGTACCTCTAGTTAAAGATCTTTAGAGATATAAGTTGGTCATGTATACTGATTGCATGGTATAAAAATGGAGATTTGAACCCCAGATTTCAATCCCCAGAAGTCCTTGGTACTTCCCAGAATTCCCTATATTCTCACCTGAGTCCCTACCTGGGCAAGAACACAATTTGTATTTAAACTGGCGGCAACACCTACTTCGGCCTCTCTCTTCCTCAACTTGAAACATTGCAACATGTAGTAATCAGGCTGTGGATGGGCTAATCAGCCCTAAGCATGTGGCTTATTAATTTGTATCTTTGATTTCTAATAAACTTTAATAAACTTCATAAAATATAATACTTTTATTACAAGAGACTAAACTTAACTTTTACAATGGGTAAACTAGGCATGTAAATCTGAGAGATTTCTGCATGCTCATTTTCCATTGAAATCACAGGGGACATTGTGTAATTAGAATCTGTTCCCCTGGATTCCTCCAATTCCCAGCATCCCACTTTCCTTCTCATATTACGTGCTAATGTAATTGAGAGGATATAAGTTTTGTGTAGCCCTGTCTCTCTCTCTCTCTTCCCCTGATCAGGTTTTATAGAGGTGGTATGAGTTGAAAGGCAGGAGAGTTTTACTCATATGGTTTATTTTTTTGTTAAATAATTAGGTTTGAACTTCTATTACATTCATTTTATTTTCTTTCCACTTCAAGTGATTATTAATAAACTTTATAAAAGATAATACTTGGAGTTATTGATATTAATTTAAATCTTAAATTTTATATGTCCAATCTCTCATTCTCAGCCTCCTTTGCAATCTCTTCATTAAAGTCATATCCCTACAAATGATTGGTGTATACAACTATATAGTAGTTTGATTAGAGATCTCATTAGCTCCCATAAATTCAATTGTCTTATACTGATGACATTCAGACCTAATTATCAAGTACTACCCTTTCTTATATCCACCAGACTCACATGTCCAGCTCTATCGATTGGATATCTCAAAATAAATGTCCTATAGACATCTTAAACTGAACATATCCAAAACTTAACTCATTTTTTAACCCAAAACTGCCTCTTTTCTGAACTCTCTTCTTATTGAGGATATCACCATCCTTCTAGTCACCTAGGCTTACAACCTAGGTGTCATCCATGACTCCTCACTCTCACTCCCCATATCCAATCTGTTGCCAAGTACTATCAATTTTGTGTCACTCATGTTAGAAGGGATATAGCCAAATTTGCACATTTGGATCTTTTTCCTCATTTTATCTCTAGGATATATGCATCAAAGTAGCATTACTAAGTGAAAGAGTACAAAATCTAGTGATTCTGGTGATGTAGTTCTATATTTCTTTTCACAATGTCTTAAACCAATTCACAGATCTATCAATGGTGACTATAGACATTTCTTAAAGGATTTGTTCTTGAATTGTATGAGGTCTAGTATCTGTCCTTTGAGTTATTCAATAAATATGAAAGGAAAAAATTCCAATGGCTACCTTAATGTCTCATTCATCTAGATTCTCTAAGCTTCAATCCTAGAGTAAATTAAACTATATGAAACTTCAGCACCTGTAGTACATTATCTTACCTTTTCATAGGAACTGCATCACTGACTTCAAATTTAATAATGTATCTTTTGCTGTGTAAAAAAGGTTTGAAATGAGATCCTCCTGGCCAAACAATGTTTCAGTACATGAAAACCATGCTTGAAGATATTAAATATCATCAATTTTTAAAAGTTAGATGGATATCTATTTTATACCAGTCATTTCCAGATTCCTCTTACCCAACAATGAACTCTCTCTTATAACAAAGAAAAACAATCAAACAAAACATGTTATTCCACTCTTAAAGTCCCTCACCTCTTCTTATATTTATTTCATCACTTTCCTCCAGAACCACTCATTGCAATTAATCTGAGATTAGTTGCCTTTCATTCCTTTTATTTGTTTATTTCTATTATTCTAATCACTATAGATATTTTCTCCAGATTCTCTTCATAATCTAACAATGATCATCTAGGACTCTGAACCTCAGAGCTTTGGAAATAGCAGTGTCCCTGCCAACCACTTTATGTTTCTAATCTCAACAACACTACCATCAGTAAAGGAAGAAGTCATTGTGGAGAAGGAGCCACCTTCTTCACCACTAACAACAACAGGTGCTCACCAACTGCCACCAATGAGTTTAAGCATTCCTAGTGCCATAGTCTCTACTTTTCTAGCCCATCTCTCATAGCTTACATTCAGAAAAGTGACTTTTGGAAAATAGACCAGTCATACTTACCAACTCTCAACCAACTGCCACCCACAGGGTGGTCAAGAGGGTAGACAAGTCAGAGTTTTTTGTTTTTTGTTTTTTTTTTTACCCAAATTGGCTGGCCTCTAAAAAGAGTTGCAACTTTGCAAAAGAGGTTAAAAAGAAGAGTTTCTCCCAAAGAAAAGAACACTAGACAATCCATAAAGCTCCTCATGGAGGGGGAGGATAAAAGATATCCAAGAAGTTCTCAGAGTAAAAACCCAGAGACAGAGAACGGAGAGCTCCCTGAGACGTGGAGAAAAGTAAAAGGAGCTGAACTTCATCTAGAGGAATTTAAATATATAAATAGCTGGTGTTGATGTTATGCCTATTATCCATATTTCTTTTATGACCAGCACTTGCTGTGCTCATTTAAATAGTTCAGGATTTAGCTATTATGATAATATTCTATAACATTTTTATTATTTTCTTTTTTAATTATTCTGATCTTAGCTTTAATAAGTCAATAGTCTATATACAAACTAGTGATAAATACGTTGTAGTCATTGTATATATTGGTCTTTTGCCTCCTGAAAAAACTTTATGCAAGTCTTCCCAAGTTTACTCATATTTGTCAATCCTTATAACTAGTAATATCCCATTATATTCATATGCCTAAATCTGTTAAGTCATTCCCTAATCAATGGATACATTTTATTTCCAACTTTTTCTTCTCACAAATATGCTATAATGAGCATATATGTTGATACTTTGTATAAGTAAATAAAATGAGCTTGGAGATTTGAGAAAACTCTTTTCAGTTCAGTGGCCTAAATTCAAAATTAGTGAATAGGTCCTTCCTTTATGGTAACCACTAACAAAACAATTGCTTTGTAGGAATATATTTTGTGAAAACAATTTAAGTAAAGTTTAAAAAGTGTCAATTGCATCAAAACAAAATGTACCATTGCTTTTTTTAAAAAAACTATTAATGTTCATTGATTATATTAATTTCCAAATAATTTCCACTTTTTTCTGTTGTGCTTTGTCTTGTAAAGGAGAATAACAGAAGATAACATTCAATGGTGACCAAATTCCATAATAATTGTGAGTGCTTTGGATGTAGTTTTAATAGATTTGGCAAAAAAAAAAAGTCATATTAACAGTTCTTTGATGAGGAGACAACAATTTATTTCACTAATATGAGGTTTCTTCCATTTTTCTGAAAAAAAAAAATATAAATAAATGTAGCTGAACAGTGTTTATCACCTGAAATGCACCATTTGGAAAAAGAAATAGGAAAATGTATTTTTAAACCATAAATTTCCTCTGTATTCACCTCTTGCATAAATAAATAGTCCCAGACTTTGCAAGAAATATTAAAGTTCATTTAAATTGCAAATCTGACCTTATTAAAATGGTTTTCTCAGAGAGCCATAAACAAATAGTGTGTGTCGGTAATACTGCCAAACAACAGAATACGTTTTCAACCAGTTCTGTAATTAAAGTGGAAAAATATTATTTTCACAGTTTAGAAAAGCTTAGAAATGGAAGAAAGCAACCCAGCTTATGATAATATCTTGAGGTAGGAGAATGAGTCCATCTGGAAGGTCCCTTTAAAAATTCCTTAGTATGATTACTCTTTCAAAGTCAATATAAATTCTGATGAACAGCTTGAGCACGTTATTATGCTCTTGCTAATTTAATGTGTTTTGAAGACTTTTCTCCTACAGCTACGACATTGCCTCTTAACGTTTGAAGCACAGCCATTAAGATTTACTATGTTTGGGGGTAAGAATAAAAATGGAACAATTAAGAGGAAGCTTGTATCTGCAATGGATAGGAAGAGCTAATAAATTTCAGAATTAAAAGCCAAACAGATAAGCTGGGCTTGTTTCTGGGTTTATAGAAAATCCATATTTGAAGGTATATTTAAATCAGCATATTGTCAGCAAGCAAATTGTTTCCTTTTACTTAGAAAAATAATCCAGGTTACGGCAGGCTGTGCAAATCAGATGAAGCAGAAGAGAAACCTGACTTCATTCTCGCTGAGCTTAGCAACTTGTGTATTTATGGCCAGTTGGGTCCTCATACCCTGCTTGTCTACACACATACAATTATTGTATTGTGTTTACAAAAAGCATAGAGTAAGAGAGAAAAGAGAGGGAGAGTGACAGAGTAAGAAAGAAGGACTGAGACAGTTGGAAAGACAGAGAAACAGAGATGGAGAAATAGACAAAGTCAGAGAGAGAGAAAGAGAAAAAGTCAGAGACAGAATGAAAAACAGAGACAGAGAGTCAAATACTGGGAATGAATTCAGCATAAAAAATAGACTAATGCAGGAATCAATTTCTAATTCTTTTCAAAACCCATGTGTCCTTTTAATCTAAAGAAAAAGGAATTGAAGAGGAAATGCACATAAACAGGAAAGAGTATTGTGAATGAATGAAGCACTTCTTGTTTAATTACTACTTACAAAGCACTATGCTAAGCACTTGAGATGCATATATATGTACAAATATAAATATTAGCAGAACTCATATTCTAATGAAGGAGTTAACATATATGGAAGGTTTCAACTGCAAGTCAAATGGAAAGTCCCATGGTCCTTCCATAGGGTTTAGTGGCAAAGCAGATGATAATGTCTATTTAAAGTCATTTTCATTGATAAAGTTACACTCATTTCTGATATTGAACCGATCAATATTGAAAGGTCTTTGGGGACAAGATATTTTCTGGGTCTTCAAAAAATGTAGCTGTTATTCCTACAGGAACAACTATCAAGCTGTATCTCCTCAGGGGTTGCTTCCTAAGATGATGGCTATAGGCACTGTGCTGGATGTATTGCTATTGCAAAGGCTTTTGTATAAGGAACAAAGAGAAGGCCAGTTTGCCTGGATCACAAAATGCTGGAAGGACAATAATATCCAAAGGATAATAATGTCCAATGAGGCTAGAAAAATAGTTCCAAAAATGATGTGTGAGGCTTTAAAAGCTAACCAAATGAGTTTATATTTTATCCTCAAAACAATGGGGAGCCACCAAAGTTGGTCTGAACTTATGGAAAATCACCTTGGTCCAATGATGTGCATTGGACTAGAGTACAGAGAAACTAGAGAACCAAGTTAATAACTATGTCAGCAAAGAAAATATATTGGAATTGAGAGATATTGTCAATTAGATATGTGGGGTAAGGAAGAATAAGGAGTCAAGGATAATGCTGAAGTTACAAACCTGGGAGACCTGAAGAATGGTAATGCCTTTGACACAGTCTGGGAAGTGTGGAAAAGGAATGAGTTTAAGGGAAAGACCATGAGATCAATTTAGCATTTCTTGAGTTTATAGTATTTCTAGGACATCAAGTTTAATAACCAAAAGACTAGTAGGCAATTGATGCTACAGCACCATCAAGCAGTTGATCTGAAATGGAGGAGTAATCTACCCAAAAAACTTGCCAGAATTATTTTGATACCCCAAAGAACCATCAGTCCCATATGGTTATTATACCCTAGACATGACCCACTAGTGCTGTGGCTGCTGCTGCTGCTGCTACTACTACCAACTACTACTACTACTATCACTATTACTGATGATGATGATGATGCTACTACCACTACTATCACCACCACTGCTGAAAATATGCTGCTTTTGCTACTACTATTACTACTACTACTACCACCATTACTACTGCTGATGATGCTAATACTACGAGTAGTACTATTACTACTACAAATAATAATAACTAGCATTTATATAAAACTTAAACATTTTCCAACTACTTTACAAATAACCCATTTGATCCTCACAACATCCCTAGGATGTAAATGCTATTATTTCCTAGATAAGGACACTGAAGTTAAATAACTTGCCCAGTCAAGAACCTAACAGGGAAATATCTAAGGCAGGGTTTAAAGTAAGCAATTGCCTATTGATCATTCAGTCATAAAACTAAGTGTCCTAGAAATAATTCAAACTCAACATGTCCAAAATTGATCCATTGGCTTTCCCCCAAAATCTTCCCCTCTTCTAAATTTCCCCTGATTCTTTCAAAGGCATTGTCATTCTTCAGGTCTCTCAAGTTTGTAAATTCAGCACTTTCCTTGACTCCTTACTTTTCCTCACCTCACATATCTTATCAATTGCCAAATCTTGCTGTTTTCTACATTTACAACATCTTTCCTTCCTGACCCCACATTCAATACTATTTATTATACTTTCTGGCTCCCCAAGACCTGAACTTAGAAATTCCAGTTCTTCTAATGAAAATTCTAATTCTATTTCTCAAATTCTTTCATTCATAGGTCTAATCCTTTAAATTCCTCTTTATTTTCTCAGTCCATTTGTCCCATTCTAAAATCACTTTGCCTCTATTCCTAACTTTGACCCAATTAATTATTTTATTATTTCATTAATTGTCTAGACTATTGTCCAATAAAACCTTACCCATTTGACTTTTCTTCTATCTGTTCTCTACTACCAACTTGGAAACCCTAATCTAAGAATAACCTCCATTATTAGATTTCTTCTTGAAAAGAAATTTATTGCAGACATACTGATTCTTAGATGAACGTTCACTGCATAAACAGTGAAACTTAACAAATCTATGTGTTCACCCTCTTATTTTGCCTCTTACATCTTTAAAAAGTTTAGAGAGTATCAAATGTGAGATCCCTCCGCTACTCTCCTTCAGTCTTTGAAACTCCATCATACACATACACACATCCTTTCTTCAGGCCACAGAAGAGCTATGCATCCCTCCTCCTCATTAAAACTGTTCTCTTTATCTACTTCTTAAATCCATTTTCTCCAGCAGCCTTCAGCTCTTGATCTAGCAGTTCTTACTTCTTTCTTCTTCTTCAATCTCCCCACTTCATTTACCTATAAATATGTTTATGGTCTTCTCTAATCTGTGCAACCCTTGTACCAGACACAGGGATGTAAGGTGGGGCACTATAGTGGTGGTATTATTGTTATTCTGGTCTGAAGAGGACTAGGTCACTCTTCCTTAGTGGCCCCCACCTTCACGTAGATGCTTCTCAGTCACTCCTGACAACTGTGTGTATGACTTCCCCTTTGGCTATAACTTTACTTCCAGTCATGTCCTCTGCTCTATTTATCAGGAGGAATGGTCTTCCTTTTAAGCTAGTATCAGGAAAACAATGAAGAATAAGTATCTTTTTCTACCAAATCTGCTAACTTGTTTTTGTAAAAAATAATATGTTCATATTTTTTCCTCGATCTGGGAAGTTATAAAAAATGTGAATCAACAATTCTCCTGTGTTCAGTTGGAGCTGCATGTCCAGGGTTTCCCCTGATAAATTTTCTATATTACCACTGGACTCTATCTCTATTTCTGTCTCTCCCTCCTCCTTCTCTCCTTCTCTCTCTATATCTATCTTCTACTATGTCTCCCCCTCTTATTCCCTCTGTCTTTCTGTATATCTCCCTCACTCCTTTTTTTTCTCCCTCCTCCTGTATCTTTCTCTGACTCTATTTCTATCTCTCATTCCCTCCTCCCTCCTTTCTGTGTCTCTGACTCTGTCTCTGTCTCTGTCTGTTTGTCTGTCTATTTGCCTGTATGTCTGTCTGTATCTCTCTCTCCAGGCCTTGACTTTACCTTCATTCTGTAAAAGAACACATGACATCACAGATTAGCATCTTGACTTGTTTGTGAATTGGATTTTAATGAGACAGAGTTGCACAAAGTCAGCCTCACTGTCTTCCAGTCATTGAAGTTCAGTGACAAGACTAAAATCAAGATGATTAGTGAAGGCCCAGGATACAGTGGATGACTTTGGTGTCTTTGATGTCTGACAAAACTCTAAGCACTCCACAGTGCCTGCTTCAGCTGCCTTCATAGTCAATGGAATAAATTATTCTCATCCACCCATTCCATGGCAGAAAGTCTTTACATGCTTGAGGTAGACATCTCTCTAATTTACTGATTGGTTTGATCCTTCAGAGTTTTACTTTGTCTCTAGTTCTCTATTATTACAAAATGTGTTGTTATAAACACTTTGATGCGTATAGGATCTTTCTTCTTATCATTGACCTCCTTGTCCAATAAATAACTTAGCAAAGCATATGGACATTTTATTCACTTTTTTAAAAGCTGTGTTTATATCCATTGACCCCTTATTTATTAGGAAATGTCTGTTATTTATTTCTGTTAGTTGCCTACATATCTTGGATATCAGACTTTTATTTGAAGAATTTGATAAAACACTTGATATATTGTCAATACACTTCAGGCCTGGGATTCATATTACATTTATTCGTGATCCTGTCCATATGCTCTTCACTCTTCCATCAAAACTTGATGCTTTCTAATGAATTGGGTGTCTTAATCATATTTATCCCCTCTCCATGTGTTCCATGAAATAGGTGCTAAATCAGTGTTATTAATTTGACTTTAATTTACTATAGCCATAGAATCATAGGATTTAAAGCTAGAAAGTAATTTAGAGATTTTCCAATCCCACTACCTCTTTTTACAGATGAGGTGGCACAAAGGTGGAATGGAGAGAGTACTGTGAAGAAAATCTAGATTTGAATCTCTGCTCAATGCATGCTAGTTGTGTGACCCTGGACAAGGGATTTAAATGTCTCTGGGTTTCAATTTCCTCCTTGGTTCAATCAGAATAAGAATAATATCTACTTCACAGGGTCCTGGTGAAGATCAAATGAAATGATATATAAAGTATTTGAAAACCATGAAGCATTATATAAATATGAGTTATATCTATTTATTACAAAAAGAAGACTCTGAGGCTCCTAGAGATAAGCATTTTCCCCAAAGCAGCACAGATAATAAGTAGCAATTCTGTTCAGTTGTTTTAATCATTTCCATCTTTGTGATCCCATTATGGTTTTTCTTGGCAATGATACTGGAGTAGTTTACCATTTCCTTCTCTAATTCATTTTATGTATGAGGAAACTGAGACAAACAGGGTTATATGACTTATCTATAGTCACACAGCTAGTAAGTGTGATCAGATTCTAATCCAAGTCTTTCTGACAAATCTAGTGCTCTTGACATTCAACTTTTAATGATTCCTTTCACAAATCATCCAACACTACCTGTTCCTTTTTTAGATCTAAATTTTTATTGTTATTCATGGGTGTTGTCATGTCTGACTCTTCATGACACCATGGACCATAGGACACTAAACCTTTCTATTTTCCTCTCAAAGTTTATCCAAGTTCATATGCATTGTTTCCATAACACTATCTATCCATCTCATCCTCTGCTTTCATCTTCCATCTTTCCAAATATCAGGGTCTTTTCCAGGGAGTCTTGTCTTCTCATTACATGGTCAAAGTATTTAAGCATCAACTTCAGTATTTTACCTTCCAGTAAATACTCTGAATTAATTTCTTGAAGTATCAACTGATTTGCTTTCCTGGCCATCCAAGGGACTCTCCAAAGTCTTTTCCTATACCACAATTCAAAATCATCAATTCAGCTTTCCTTTTGTCCATTTCTTACAGCCATATGTTGCTACTGCAAGGTGATGTCTCTGTTTTTTAGTATGCTGTCCAGATATGCCATAGCTTTCCTTTCAAGTAATAGGAGTCTTGATTTCCTGGATATATTTGTCATCTGCAATGATCTTTGAGCCTAAGAATATAAAATATGACCCTGCTTCCCAACTTCTTCTCCTTCTATTAGTCAGTAAATGAGTGACCAGTTGCCAAAATCTTAGTTTTCTTTTTGTTGTTGTTCATATTAAGCTTCAAGACCACTTTTAAACTCTCCTATTTCACCTCACAAGAGACTTCTTAATTCTTTACTTTCTCTCATTAGCATGGTTTCATCTCTATGTCTGAGGTTGTTGATATTTCTCCTGGGAATCAGCTTTTGATTTATCCAACCTGGCATTTTGCATGATGCACTCTTGTTTTGGACCCAAATAATAGAGTCCAAATAGATAGTGATTGCTATCATTCCCCCAGAGTTAATTAACTAGATGGAAGCTCATAAATCATTTAAGGTATTTTTTAATGACATTGTGGTGTAGGGAATAAAAAGCTGATCTTGCAGTCAGTAAGACCAAGGTTCAAGTCCTGACTGACAAATTCTGGCTGTATGATCCTTAGTAAATCATTTATTTCTGTGTTCTAGGCAACTCTCCAAATTTTAGAAAAAGTGGTGATTTACAGTAACTAAAATATTGTGGGATGCTCAAATGTGATAGGCTTTTCTACAAACAGTAATACAATGATCCAGGACAATTCTGAAGGACTTATGAAAAAGAATGTTACCCACATCTAGAGAAAGGACTGTTGAAGTAGAAATGCAGAAGAAAACATATGATTTATACTTGATTATTTGGGTATATGATTTGGGAGTTTGGTTTTATAAGATTATTCTCTTATAAAAATGAATAATATGGAAATGGGTTTTGAGTGATAATACATGTATAACCCAGTGGAACTGCTTGTCAACTCTGGGAAGGAAGAGGAAAGAGGGGAGGGAGACAGCATGAATCATGTAACTTAGGAAAACTTATGTGTAAATTTGTAACTAGAATAAAATAAAGAAAAGTGAAGCTAAATAAAGTGCCAATTTGCAATGATGGAGTATGTTTCTTACCAGAGTAGTTCCTTATACAGGTAAAAGTATGGGTCTGGTTTAGAAAAAAAATGACTTCTTCTAATTTGTTGTTCCATCGAGCTCCCACTAGCTTATGCTGCCTGCTGCTTCTGGGCCATCTTCCTGCCCTGCCTGCTCCCCTACAGCCAAGGGTGTGCTAAGGCCAGTTTGAACTGTTTGGCAAGGGCCAGTTATTAAATGTTCACTATAAACATTTACACTTCAGAAACCAGAAAATGCTCTAAAGAACATTTGATTTATCTTAATTTTAATGCCTTTACCCATTAATTATTGCCTCCTTATCTTATATATATTTCTTTGCATATTGTCATGCCCTTTAGATTATAAATTCCTTGAAGGCAGAAACTGTCTTTTGTCTCTTTTTGTATCCCCAGTTCTTAGCACAATGCCTGGCACATACTAGGGTGGGGGGTGATATCTTGTTGATTGTCAAAAATGAAGGTGATGGAAAAGATTTTTAAATTAATTAATTTGTTTGTTATATTATAATTCCTGAGTATCTCCCTCACTCCTAACCACCCCTTTTTGCACTAGAAAAGGCATCATTTGACAAAAAGATATATGTATATCTAAAACTATATATTGCTTGTCTCCATTTATCAGTTCATTCTCTGGAGGTGAACATACACAAGTCATTCTTTAAACAATATTTCTGTGACTATATATAATGTTCTCTTGGGTTCTGCTCATTTCACTCTTCATAATTTCATGTAGGTCTTTTCATAGTTTTTTTTTTAAATTAACTTGTTCATCATTTGTTATGGCACAATAGTATTTCATTATAATCATGTGCCACCATTTATTTAACCATTTCGAAATTGATGGGCAACCTCTCAATTTCTACTTCTTTGCCACCACAAAGAAAAATGCTATAAATATTTTAGAACATATTGGTTCTTTCCTTCTTCCCTAATCACCATAGGAAATAAACCCAATAGTGGCAAAATAGTATACACAGTTTTATGTCTATGGAAATAATTTCACATTGCTCTCCAAAATAGATCAGTTCATAGTTCTACCATGTTGGGAAAAATCTTAATGAGGATGAAACTTAAAAATGTGTCTAGTGTATTTTTTCAGAGAGATATTTATTCAATATTTGCCAACACACTCCTGCCTATAACTCCTTTCTAGCTTTTCCCCCAAAGCCCTAAACTCCTGATTATTGAGAGTTCTCCCTACTAGCCCAATATAGATCCACAATTCCTGCCACTCTCTGGCCATCCTCATACCATTTTGTCACCCCTGACATTTGTCAGCTCTGACAAATCAAACTTGAAACCTTGTATTTCCCAGAAGTGATTATCCATCAGTTGTCATGTTGTTTTATTTACTATCTATGTGATTTCCCATCTGAAAACACCTGTCCCTGACCACAAGTGTTCCCCTATATCTTAATATAAGTTCTCCTTGAAGACAGGGACTATCTTGTTTGGATATCACATCCTTAGCACTTAGTTCAGTACTGGCACATACTAAGTGCTTAATCAATGATTTTTCATTCATTCATCTCGGAAATTATGGCACATCTTGTCCTATGTCCTGTTTTAATAAGGTCATAGAATTTAGAACTGTAAGAGAACTTAAAGGTTACTTCTTCCAATCTGCTTATTTTACAGAGGAGGAAACCCAGGCCAAGGAAGTTTAAATAACATGCCAAGGGTCATAGGATCAGACAGATTCTAAGTAGCTGTGGCAAGCCCAATGTTCTTTCTTCTACCCAGCACAATTTTTTGGCTTATCATTTCCCATCTTTTATAGGTACTTAACATGGAGGACACAAGATGCTTTATTTATTTATTTATTTTTAGCTCTACAGTTCAGAGGCAGGGTGATTTTTTTGTTTCCTCTGAGAAAGCTGGGGAGAAAATACAGATTGGATGAGAAAAATATACATGGCATTCTTCTCTTATCAGAAATGGGTTGTTATTATCTTATCAGAACTATGGGCTATTGGGGGCAGCTAGGTTGCTCAGTGGACTGAGAACCAGGCCTAGAAATGAGAAGGTCCTAGGTTCAAATCTGATCTCAGACATTTTCTAGCTATGGGAACATGAACAAGTCACTTAATCCCCAAAGACTAGATCTTACCTCTCTTCTATCTTGGAACCAATACACAGGATTGGTTCTCAGATGGAAGCTAAGGGTTTTAAAAAAAACTATGGATTGCAATATAATATATACTGAACTTCATATTTATCTTTCTTTTTTTAATCTTCATTATGTGGGATGATTCTAGGGGTATGGGATAGGGTCAATAAAAATAAGATTTGAGAAAAGAAATGTAATGAGATTAATATCCACTAATGCTAATTATTTTATTTTAGAGCTTCCCAGCTGATTAATTATGATCAAGTGGTTTATATTGAACTTGACATGGTTGATTATGAGGTTGATATCTAAAGCCAGCATTACTTCCATTCCCCATGGCATGGATCAAAGCTTGACTAAAAAGGTTTACACCCCTTCCCTCTGGCTCATAGGAAGCCACCACTACCTACCTCTCAACCCAGTGACTTGCAATGTTAGTATTCCCTGCCCCATATACTGTCTTGCATCATCTCCCTGTAAAGTGGGAGCCACAGTGAAAATATGATATATACCACAGAGAATAAAAACTACCTTGAATAAATATAAACAGCAAAGGAAGATTTAACTACCATGGAAAAACTTTCACATGACCCCAGACTTTCCCTGGCATTATGCCTTCTTTGTTCTATTTCTATATTATAGCTGACCTGGTCTAAGGTTGGCACAAGATTCCATCGGTCTATACTCCTTTGGCCAAGGTCTCACCTCTTGAAAGTAAACTTCTCTAATTAACTTAATTATCCCTAATAAAATCTATTAACCAAGATGGCATGGACCCCTCTTTATTTGGTATTTCAGTATTCGCTCAGAGGGTAAGCCATTCTACAATTGGCATAAACAGCACAGAACAGATCTTTCCCCTTACATTTGGCATAGTTAGCAGAATAGTTGGCTCATCTACAAATCTTGTATCCTTACACTCCCACACCAGCCCTCAATCCAGACCTGTATAATCAATAAATATACTCTTGCTTTCATGTTAAGAAAACTTCAGTGACATTAAAAGTAGTCCAATTCCAAGGGTATGGAGAATCACATTTAAGCTTAGGGAGTCTCCCTTAAAACCTCTGCAGCTCCCACAGAAGGGAGACTGGGAGAAGAATGGTGGAACAACAATAGAAAGAGTAAATCACATTCTTCCTGGGTGCTCTTCACCCTAACAAGTGTCTTTTTACAACTCCTGAATTCTCTTCATTTCCCCAATCTCTAATAAAAGAACATTTTAAGAGGGGTAAACTCTGATAACAGCCAAATGCTTTAAAAAGTGACTCTTGTTTGAGAACAGAAAGCTTTGTAATGCCTTCAGGGGATAGTAAAGATTCAGATAAATTTCTCTGATTATTTAGAAAAATATTCCCCCCAGTCTACATTCAATAGAGTAAAAATTTTGTTTCCTAAAAATTTTAAAGAAAATATTCTTCCACTCCACAGTTTGCTTAATAACCCTTCATTCTATGTTACTCACTCAAAACCTCATTAAAAGATATCTATCAGATAAGGCTCTGACTTAGTAAACAAGGTAACATTTAAACATCTACTATATTCTCTGAAAAATGATGAATATGATGAAGATAATCAGACAAGTAGAAGATAATCCCCTTCCTAGAGAAGTTTTCTTTTCTCTTTTTTCTTTTTTAAACCCTCAATTTTAGGACAGAAGAGCATCAAGGGTTAGGCAACCAGGGTTAAGTGACTTGCTCAGTGTTACTCAGCTAGAAAGTATCTGATGCCAGATTTGAAACCCAGATCCTCCCAACACCAGTTCTGTTGCTCTAGCCATTGTGCTACCTAGCTGCCCTCTAGTGATGCTTTCTGTTCACTTGGGAAAAGATGTTCACACACATGAAACAACAAGAGAACAATGTATAGCAGTAAAAAAAAAAAACAAATAAATGAATGACTGGATGAATAAATGACAAGTTGTATGAAATAGATTACAAATGCAAAGAAGAGAAGGATCAAATTGGGATAAGGTTGGGGGAGAGAAGGGTTTTCACTGAGAATGTGAGAGCTTACCTAGGCATAGTGCTTAGAGAGCTGTCTTTGGAATCAGCAAAATTTGACTTAAAGGCCCTCCTATGACACTTACTGAACAAGGAACCTTAAGCAAGTCACCTGTCAATTCCCAAGGTAAGTGTGTAATATTATAAATTATAGAGTAGGGGCTGATCTGCACTGGAATAGGAGACTTTCTCACCCAATTCTCTATGCCAGTCAAATTACAGGTCTGGTTAAAATATACATATATTTCAGGTATCAATGGAGGAGATATTTAAGGCATTAATGGGGGAGATATGAGAGGCACTATGGTATAGTGAAAGACATATGGGGCATAGTCAAAAGACCTGGGTTTGAATTCCAATGAAGATGAGGGTGATGATAACAGGTATATAATCACTCTAAGGTTCACAAATTGTGTTTTTTTTTAACAAATATTGTCACAGTTTATCCTTACAACAATCCTGGGAGGTAGGTGCTATTATTATCCCCATTTTATAGATAAAGAAATGAAGATAAACAGGGATTAAATAACTTGCTCTGGATCATAAAGAGTCTTAGGTCAAATTTGAACTCAGAACTTTCTGACTCTAAGCCCAGTGGTCTAGCCATTATACTGCCTAATTAATATTTAACTTTCCTAGTGTGATCAAGGATAAGCATAGTAATGTCTTGGTATCTTACTTTTCACATCTGTAAAATAGAAATAACAATTAGAGGCATGATAGGAAAAGTGTTTGATTAGGATTTAAGAGACATGGAAAAATATTTTTTTAATCAAAAAAAATTTTAAAGGATTTAAAAGAAACTATGTTTTGATTATGACTCTAATACTTACTGAAGCAGCTAGGTGGTACAGTGAATAGAGAGCACTAGGCCTGGAATCAGGAAGACCTGAGTTCAAATCCAGCCTCAGATATTTATTAGCTTTGTAACTCTGGGCAAGTCACTTAACTCTGTTTGCTTCAGTTTCCTCATCTGTAAAATGAAGAAGGAACTAGGCAAACCACTCCAGTATCTCTGCCAAGAAAATTCCAAATGGGTTCACAAAGAGTTAGGACTGAAACAACTCAACAGCATCAGAGCCTTACTATTTCTATGAAAAAAAATCATAATTTTTCAGGGCCCATTTTCTCCATCTACAAAATGAGAAAATTAGACAAGATGATCTTTAAAGACATTTCCAGTTCTAAAGGTAAAATATTATATTCCTAAATGACTGTTATGTATTAATCATGTATATTAATGACATAAGCAAAGGACAACTCTTTTTTATCATATGCTTAAAATTTACTATAAGTATGTAATAACTATGATTATCTAAGAGAAACAAATTCTCACATTGGCTGTCAGATAACTCTTATATCCAAAACTTACCTATACACACTATGCCTCAAAGACAAGTCTCACTACTTTTATCAGGGTCCCATATGTAAGGTGATCAGTTTAGAGCTTTATACAGAATCAGTGACTTTTTCAGGACAACATTTGTGAATAAGAGACATTCCTTCACCTGATTTTGAATCCTGGCTCTACTGCTTACTACCTCTGGAAACTTTGACTATATTCACCTTCTAGTAAGAGCCTCATCCTTCTAGACTTCAGGTGGTTCATGTGCAAAATGATAGGATCAGGTTAAGATATTTCTAGAGTTACTCCCAGTTTTACATTCTTTTTTTAGAATATAATCTTGACCCATAGAAACAATTGCTGTGCTAAAAGCATTGCATAACAGAAATGTAAGTCCACTGGATATTGACATTATCAAGAAGATGCACACCAGTTGAATCAATAGCATCATACGTTTTTTTGAATTATTCTAAATGGTATTAGCAAAAGATTTCCAAAAAGAGAGACATTAAAATCATCCACAGGTACCTTGAGGCCTCTCATACTCAGCTGATAAAAAAAAACAAAAAACAAAAAGCAGGAATTTTCATTGTAGTTTTCCTAATCTTAAAATTAAGGCAGATTAAGGTAGAGTGGCACAGTATGATACATAAACTGATTGGCTTCAAAGGCAGGCAGACCTAGATCCTTTTTTGTTTTTTAACCCTTACCTTCTGTCTTAAAATCAATATTGGTTCCAAGGCGAAAGAATGGTAAAGGCTAGGCAATGGAGGTTAAATTGATTGCCCCGAGTCACACATCTACGAAATGTCTGCACTCAAATTTGAACCCAGGACCTCCCATTTCTAGGCCTGGCTCTCAGTCCACTGAGCTGCCCCCCAGACTTAGATTCAAGGTCTGTCTTTGACACATAAAGGCTATATGACATTGGACAATTAGCCTCTTAATCCTCTGAGGCAGTGGTGTCAAACTCAAATATTAATGAGGTTCACAAATCAATACAAAGAGAATCCTGTAACCTACATGTTGATTTAGTTTTTAAATGTAATATTATTTATATTTTATTATATTTTAGTTTATTTTGTTAAATATTTCTAGTTGCATTTTAATTTATTCTCTTTTATTATTATGAATTTGATAAGCATTAAAAAAAATGAACATTGCCATATTCATAGAACAGAAAAAAGAGGACCACATTTGAAATTGTGACTCTCCACTACATACATCTTTTTTAAAATACATGCTTCAAATTTAACATGGTAGTTCCAACACAGCTTTGCTTGTCTGTTTCCCATTCTGCATTTTTTTTGCTCTCTTATCTTTCAATGATTCATCGATGTTCTCATCTCTCTTTCATTTTTATGATTATCATGAACTCTACTTCTTTTCAAAACTCAATTCAACAAGAAACTAATGAACTTTTAAAAAATTTAAATTAAAACTTTAATTGAATTTTAATTTTATTTCCCTCCCTTCTACCTTCCCCCTAAAGAAGGCATGTTTATACATAGGTTGTATACATATTAGTATATAATACAAGTTTCTCTCTTCATCATGTTGTAAAATGGGACACATATTGCTTAAACTAAAGCAAAACTCATGGAGGGCATAATGTGAAGAACAGTATGCTTCAATCTGCATTCAGTATTACATTTTAATATGGTTCTAGAAGCATTCAGGAATGCCCCAGGCCTGGTGTCTGACACTTCTGCTCTTAAGGCAACTCTTACAACAGCTGTACAGAAGGTGCTGACCCACATAATCGAGAGTTACCTCACCCAGGAGTTATTTATACCAATGAAATCCCAAGTACAATCCCTACCTATGATTAAACATCAATTTATTCAATGAAGTGGAAAAGAGATGAGGAAAATTTCTTCAAGATGCTCAGGCTAGAAACACATTATTTATTCAGCAAACATGCAAATTTATATTGTCTATTAGTTACAAAGCACTTTGCAAGGGGATACAAAAATATAAAGACAGGTAAAACTCAGTCTCTGCCTTGTGATGCTTAAATTTTAGTAAGAAAGGGCAACTCAGTAGCACAGTGTATCAAGGTCTGGAGTCAGGAGAATCTGGGTTCAAATGTGGCCTTAGATACTTCCTAGCTGTGTGACCTTAGGCAAATCACTTAACCCCATTTGCTTAGATCTTGCCACAATTCTATCTTTAAAAAAAAAAAAAAACAAAAAAAAAACCCTTACTTTCTCTTTCAGAAGGCAGAGGAGCAGTAAGTGCTAGGCAATGTGGGTTGTGACTTGCTTAGGATCACACAGCTAGGAAATGTCTGAGGTCATATTTGAACCCAGGATCTCTCATCTTCAGGCTTGTCTCTCAATCCACTGAGCTTTCTAGCTGCCCTGTCTTAATTAATACTATGATAGAAGATAAGGCTTTTAAAAATTAGTTATCAATATGGCATATACAAATACTAGAATGCAGAATAAAATGTGATAAGAAGAAAGGGGAGATGGACACCAAAGTGTTACAAAAAATTCAGAGGAGGAAACAATCATCTCTGACAAGAGACCACTGGAAAAGGCTTTATGAAGGAGATGAGCTGAGCCTTTAAGGTCATAAACTACTTCATCTCTCTAATCCTTGGTTTCCTCATCTACTAATTGAGGCTAATAATATTGACACTATCTTCTTGTGGAAAAAGGTACTTTGTAAATTTTAAAACTCTGCATAAATATAACCAGAAAAAGATGTAATGACTGAGAAAACAAAGTTTGGTCTTCTTAGCAGATCAATTTATTAAGCAATGCATGCCAATTGCTTAGCAAATCAGGACAAAGCCCTTTCCTCAGTTTAGGATTGGACTCCAAATACAAGGGAAGATGGACTTTTATACAGAAAAATAACTAATCGAGTAAGACCAATTAATTAAAAGGAACGATACAGCATTAGGTAATTTGATTTCTGATTGGATGAAAAATTAAGGATTTTACAAGTTGGTTGGGTTAGAGTGAACAGGTTCAGTTCCCTGACTTCAGGAAAAGAAGTGCACTCCATTCCTCCCCAAGTATCTGTAAACAATCAAAGACACATGAAAATAATACCCAATTGATTAGAAAGGGACCAGGTTTCAGATAAGACATATGGATTGTTTGAGAGGTACAATCATGAGAATATTCCTTACATCATTCTTAGGATTTGACTGATCAAATAAAACCTATCCTTGGTTAAAAGCCTCTAAACATCAGATGCACGAAGTCTAGTTACTCCACCATGCTGAGCTATGTCAAACAATGCAATAACGTTTTCTCCCAATTGCCACAACTGAATAAAGTTTTCTCACCAGACAGAATTCGCACTAATTCCATAATTAAACAGAAAAGGAACTAAGCTAGCTCCAGAACTAAGTTACAAGATGGAGTCAGCATGGTTCACTGTGGTTCCCACAATTAACCACTTGCTGTCTTAATCCTCTCAATCCCTTCATAATATGAGGAGAGGATAATGAATCAGAGCAATTCCAAAATAATTGTACATGCCTTAAAGTTTGCAAAGGGCTTTAAAATATCTCATTTGATCTTCTCAGCTACCCTGTGAGATAAATGCTATTTAAATGACTTGCCCAGGTTCATACAGCTCGTAAGTTTTGGAGGCGAGATCTGGACTCCAGTGTTTCTGACTCAAAGTTCAGCACTCTCGCCCCTGTGCCATCTAGCTTCCTTGAATATCAATACTTCTACCTGCTAGAAATGCTTTAGTGTAGATGACATCATGATGCCATCCATAAATCATGAATTAAAATAAAGTCAATTAATTACACAAATGCTTTCATTATGTGCTCATTCTGAATGGTAATAAATTTGGAACATCTCACCAATTATAGGCAAAGATTTCCTAAGTGCCCTTTGTCAGTGATCCCCTCAGCTCCTAGTAACCCAATAATCATTGCCAGTAACTGCCTATGTAAGCCATTCTTAAGAAATAACTTCATTCCTAAATCTAGATTTCAAAAAATAAGAAATGAAATCAAAGGTTACTAAAATCTTAAAAAAGAAAAAGTAGAAAAATCTTTGGTCATTGAAAACCTTCTTACAGCAAATGTTCTATATGAGAAGGAAATTAAAGATAAAAATAATACTGATGCCACAAAAAAATTGAAAAAGAGATAAGCCAAGACAGAAATTTCTAAAAGTCCTTTTTGATTGAGTTTGATGGCATGGATCCAAATAACAAACCAAATATACCCAAGTAATTCTTAAAAGATGACATTTGCTGCAATCATTATGAACAAGTACATTCTTCCACAATAATTGACAGAAAGAGGAAAAACTTGTCCAGGACCTATTCACAACAGCATATGTTATTGCCAAGGTAAGAACCATAGGAGGAAATCTGTAACTCAGAACAACTACATCTTATCAAAGGCATCAAACAGCAGCATGGCATAAAAAAGCTACTGAGGATCTCCAAAAAGTCACTGGAAAAATTACATCAGTATCTAACTGGTATGTAGAGAAGAAAACTTGAAAACCTTATCATCCAAAGGGGAGAGAAACAGAGAGACAGAGTGAGGGGGCTGGGGTGAACAGAGAATACAAGCTATATGTTGAGTGACTTCCAAGCACCTCATTTTGTTTCAACATTAAACTCTAAGAAGGTACTTACTTGAAAGCTGTGCAGGCAACATGGCAGAAGAACAAAATAAACAATACAATGATGAAAATTAAGTACAGAAATTTATGAAACAAAATCAGGAGAGAGATATAACTCCCATAGAAAATTTCTTGTCACCTATATGATTATAAGAAATTAATAATAATTGATGATGATTAAAAATGAGTAGAATTGTACCAACAGGAGGAGGGTATTTCAGATGTGATATATAAAATGTATACAAAGAAACAGAGGTGGGAGCATACAGGACTCCAGACTTGTCTAAAATATATGGCTCATGAGGGGAATAGTGTAAGGACAGGGTTAGAATGAAACGTGGGAACCAAGTCATGGTAGGTTTATATGTCAATTTAAGGAATTTCAGCTTTGTCCAGTAGACAATGGAGAACCAATAAAGGTTTTTGAATGGAAGCATAGAGGGTAAGAGAACACAATGAAGTTGTGTATCAGGAAGTTTAAATTGCCAGGAATGTACAAGCTAGACTAAAGAAAAAAGAGAATAAAGCAAGGAAAGCAATAAAGAAATAATTACAAAAGATCAGTTAAGAAGTAATAATGTACTGAACTAGGATAGTGGCAATAAAAATGGAAAGGAGATAGATATAAAAGATATTGCAGAAGTAACCAGCATGCATGTTCAATTGAATAAAGCTAGGTTAGACTCTAAAATTTATAACCATCTTGTTTTTTTTTTTTAACAGAAAAAGTTAGACATGGGTCTAAGTCCTCATTCTCCCTTTCACTCACTATGAATAACTAAGTATGACTCTCAGGGATCATAGATTTAGAATTGGAAGGGACATTAGAGGCTGTCTAGTCCAATCTCCTCATTTTTAATATTAGGCTTATATTAGGAAACTTGGGCTCCGAGTAGTTAAGAGATTTGCCCAAGGCCACACAGTCACGATTCTCTAAGCTACAGAGTTTTTAAATTCCATTTCCCAGAAGCATTTTCTGTTATTTTATTTCTTCGTTTCACTTAATAATAAAAAAGAATGAGGGCTTTTTACTCCAATAATTATTATTTTAACTTGGGAAGCAATCAATTTTGAGTCCCTAATGAATCTATTCTGAGTAGTATCTCCATCCTTCAGCTTGAAAGAATAAGAGGAGAACAAGAACCAGAAGGCTACATGAACTTGTTAAGAACAAGGAAGAGCAATTAGATGGCAATCTTTTCATCATAAATGCAACAGAATACACAAAGTGAGAAGGTTCAGTAGAATAGAAGAAATCCTTTAAAAAGAGATGACAACAGTTTCTCTTAAAAAAAACAAAACTTCTTTCCTTCTCTCTTAGAATCAATATTGGATATTGGTTCCAAGGCAGAAGAGTGATAAGGGCTAGGCAATGGGGGTTAAGTGACTTGCCCAGGGTCACACAGCTAGAAAATATCTGAGGTCAGATTTCAATCCAGGACCTCCCAAGGGCCTGGCTCTTAATCCACTAAACCACCAAGCTACACCCTAATAGTTTCTTATAAATTGATTTTCCTGTCCAGATATTCCCCAGGATGAAGTAGAGAGCATACCTCCTCTACAGGCATGTTTATAAATAACAAGATAGTGGAATCCTGGGATGGCCCTCAGTATAATTGTGAAGTAGCTAAGTCCTTGAAACTTCTCCCCCTTCTAATCACCTTCTCCTATTTTTAATGACTCTTTTTTCCTTCTCCCTTCCCCAGATTTCAAGTATCCTCACAGCAACATAACAGTAACAAAAATGAAACAAAAACCTTACTATGAAGAGCCCACCAAGGTAACTAAAGTGCAACAACTGGGGCTTTGCTACTGGGTAGGAAATTAAGGAAGGTACCAAAAAAGGCTGTTAGGTGACTCAGTGGAAAAGAATCAGACCCAGAGATGGGAGCTCCTGGGCTCAAATTTGGCCTCAGACACTTCCTAGCTGTGTGACCCTGGGTAAGTCACTTAACCCCAGTTAACCCTGCCCTTACCATTTTACTGTCTTTGAATCAATACTTAGTGTTCTGTATTTGTCTGACATTTACGAGGTATCTAGGATTCAAGTACTTACTATCTAGTCTGGTGTGATTGGAGATGACAGCTCAGTGAGGATAAAGAGGGTTCAGGGTTTGGGGGGGAGAAAGAGAAAACAAGAACCCAGTTATAGGATGAAAATTTTGGTGTTAGAAAGTGATACGATCACTACACAGTTTAATATTAATTCCAAGACAGAAGGTAAGAATTAAATAAATTCTTGTTTTCTTGACTTCCCTCTTCCACAGCACAGAAACTTTCTGAGTTTCTAGAGCAGGCTTCCTCCTCACCCTCATCCTCAACTTACTCTACATGCAAAAATTGCTAAGTGCTCCCTGCTGGACCTCCGCCTTGAGTTTATCATGGAAAGAAGGTAGCTGAGCTGGAAAGAGAGTATGAATGAATGCAATGAATTACCTTGACTGTAGGGATCAGTGGCATTATCTTCTTATAATGGGGCTAACACTCCATTCTGGTTGTAACTATTAAACCCTTTCCAGAAGCCTTATCAACATTTGCTTCTAAACTTTCAGAGTTCTGGAAGACCTCGTAACCACTGCTCAGCCTATGGGGAGTTAGTGTGTTTGATGTAGCTGGCCAAGCAGTCACCTTCCCCAAAACACTGAACAAGAACTCAAGGAAGAATAATGAAGCAGACCCAGGCTGAAAAGCCCTTCCCATGTGAGCCCTGACAGTCCTGGGAATGTTCATGCTTGCTGGGTGGCAAGGGCCACAGGCTGCTATCAGATTGGAGTTCAAGCACAGATAAAGACAAAAATAAAGACTTGTGGATGAACAAATTGACCTGCACGGTGATTATATATAAGACACACACACCAAAGATGACCTGGAAGATAAAGTTCACAACCATCCGAGCTCAGTCATCCCAGCTATCTCACAGTTATTGCTTGTGAATCAGATAAAGATGAGAGCGGGGTACTGCAGCAGGTCATGTGTGAAGGCAGCAAGATGAGGTTTGTGTTTGTCTGACATTTAAGAAGTAGCTAGAATTCAACCATTTACGGTCTGCTCTGGCAGATGGGATATAGCAGCAGCTCAGTAAGGATAAAGGGGGATGGGGAGTGGGGGGGATAGACAAAGACAGAGAGAAAGGGAGGGAAGGAGGAAGAGACAGAGGAGGGAGGGAGGGAGGGAAAGAGGGGGGTAGGAAGGGGAAAAGTAGAGAAAGAGACAGAGAAGAAGAGAAGAGAAGAGAAGAGAAGAGAAGAGAAGAGAAGAGAAGAGAAGAGAAGAGAAGAGAAGAGAAGAGAAGAGAAGAGAAGAGAAGAGAAGAGAAGAGAAGAGAAGAGAAGAGAAGAGAAGAGAAGAGAAGAGAAGAGAAGAGAAGAGGAAGAAGAAGAAGAAGAAGAAGAAGAAGAA
Source organism: Monodelphis domestica (assembly GCF_027887165.1). Taxonomy (NCBI): domain Eukaryota; kingdom Metazoa; phylum Chordata; class Mammalia; order Didelphimorphia; family Didelphidae; genus Monodelphis; species Monodelphis domestica. Next base: position 236,147,768 of record NC_077227.1, on the reverse strand, counting down.
GAAGAAGAAGAAGAAGAAGAAGAAGAAGAAGAAGAAGAGAGGGAGAGCACTAGAACCCAGTGACAAAATGAAAATCTTGGTGTAACAAAGTGACATGGTTGCTACACAGCTTAAAGGTGATTCTTAAGGGAAAGAAAAGACAGCACTTTGAAACCACATTACCTGATGAATGTTTTTTTTTTTTTTAACTGGAGGAAAGATTATTAACTAGTGGGATAATGATTACAGAGTAAATAGAAACTCTCAGGAAAATTGAAGTGAGAAAGTATTACGGCAAGGAGAAAGCTATTTCAGCCAAAAATCTTATAAAATAAAGGCAGAAAGGCTGCTGGAATGATACAGAATATCCCCTCACTAAAATAACAGCTTGCAAATGTAGTCACCATTTCATTAAGGTATGAATTCAGTTTTGCTTGATAAATATCCACCCAGTTTTAACTAACTACCCTGCAAGTCCAAACATGGAGTGACAAAGAATCTTCTCATGCAGATTTTGTCACTTTTATTTAATGGTCTAATGAAGGGTCCCAGCCAGAGAAGTAGATTATTGTAGAAATTAGAAAGAGATATGTGAAAGTCTGAATATGTTTATAAACCAAGGAAAAACTAGGCACAGGATTTAAATTTTTTTTTAGTTATATGTAGAAAACATTTTGATGATTGATTTTTTTGACATTTTAGAATTAAAGTTTTCTCCCTCCCAACCCTCCACCCTTCCCAAAAGTAATGAATAGTCTGATATAGGTTATATCTATACTTCTCTGTCATAAACATTCCCATATTACTTCTGTCATAGTAGAAGTCACATATCACAAATACAATAGAAATCTCATGAAGGAAATATAGTTGAGAATGGCATGCTTTGATCTATACTTAGACTCCCAAAGTTCCTTCTTTGGCTGTGGATTTCATTTTCATAATGAGTCTCTTGTGGTTATCTTCGAGACTTGCTTTGCTGATAGTGGTTTAGTCCTTAGTAGCTGATCATTGCACAGTATTTCTATTATTATATACATCGTTTTCCTGGTTCTGCTCACTTCACTTTACATCAGGTCTTAAAAGTCTTTCTAGGTTTTCCTGAACTCAAACTGTTTATCCATCTTTGTGATGTAATAGTATTCCATTACAATCATACACCACAGCTTGCTTATCCATTCCCTAGTGATGGACACCCTCTTAGTTTCCAATTCTTTTAGGTAAAAGTTTTGATGAAGGGGAGAGCACAGAATGTTTTGAACACAAGCTGAGCATTTATTTGCTGTCTTCCCAGCCAGTCTCATCTCCAGATGAAATCCTCACATAAAATCAGAACTCACCCTGAAAGGATTTTTCACATCTACTAATCCAACTGGAAACTGAAAAGTAAAAAAATACTGCCTGACAAATACCTGAAAACCTAAAAAGAAAACATATCAGTATTAGACCATACACTCTGGAAATGTCTTATTGACCCAATGTTCATTGATCCAGACAGCAAATAATTTCAAGGATCCTTTTCTCCCCTACCAAGAGGTCGTTTGGTATCTACATGTGTTTTCTCATGGAATGAGAGAGTTTTGTCCTAAATAGATGAATCCTTCAAATGTCAGGCATAAATATTTCAGTGAAGGTTGCTACAAATCTATCATATCCATGAAATTCATATTGCATGTACAGTGTCCAGCAGATAATATTTTCATTTACTGCTGATGTTTGTAGTCTATCTAACATGACTTTGTTAGGAAATACAATTCATTATGTTTATTGGTAAATTCTTTAATAAATATTTAAATCAAGTTGAGTATTGCAGTATCAGTGCAACATACAAGCTATCATTTTTAGTGAACTTCACATTCAAGTCATCTTAATTAAGCATCTACAGTATAGGTTTTAATCCTAGTTAAAACATGTTACCTTTATCACCTTGGCCATGTCACTTTTCCTCTCTGGGTCTTAGTTTCCTCATCTGTAGAATGAAGAGATTAGATTAGATAAGATCCATTCCAACTCTGTCTATAATCCTATGACACAATGTACCAGGCTCCATGCTAGCCCCAAGAAATACAAAAATGAAAATAAAATAAATCCTGCCCTCAAGAAGCTTACATTTTATTTGAGCTAATATGTGCATAAATAAGAATACAATATAAATAGGAAACAGATAAAAAGTAATTGTGGGTCAGAAAACATGAAGATGATGGGAACTGGGGGATCTTCATGTAGATAGTACCTCTAGAGCTAAATTTAAAGGAAAGTAGGCATTTTAAAAGGAAAAGGTGAGGAGGAAAGGCATTTCAAAGATGGAGGAAAGTCTGTGTAAAAGCACGGAAATGGAATATAATGAATGAGGAACAGCAAAAAGACTAGTTTAACTTAAGAGAATGGCATGGTAAGACTCTTTAAATATTTCAAAGGCTCTCAAGAGAAAGAAGGATTAAAGTTGTTCCAATCAGCCCCAGAAAAACAGAGATAGGGCAAAAAGATAATGTTAGAGGAAGGAAGATTTTGACTTAATATTAGGAAGAACAATTGAAACTCCCAAGATAAGAAATGTATTCCCTTGTTGTAAGGATGGGGGCAGGGCAAGATTTGGAACCCTGACATGAGGACTGAGGCAGAATCAGTAGCAGATGGAGGGCAAAGGATTCTGGGAAGGAAAAACTGACCTGGAGGAATTCTGAGAGCTTCTGATCTGGGACTAGGACCTGACAGGCCAGATTTGGAGGGTTGATGATTCAAGCCTAATATTGATCTCCTTCAAACAAACATCTCCAATCACCTCTAATGTAAGGAGAAGATATCTCAGACCCCTAAGGGGGGCTGTGAACTCTCAGAAAGGAGAGCCAAGCTCCCTTGTCCTATCCTGCTTTCCCTAACCTATTCCTTCTACAATCTCTTAGACCAAATAGATATATAAGCTAATAGAGGATTTGTTTTAGTTGGGAAGGGACAGTGAAATCTGAATGAGCAGAATTATATGCCATCCAGGCCAAGGACTGTTAAGATACAACAGGGCATCCTATTCCCTCCTTCTCTTGCCCTATTTACCTAAGAACCTATATGAAATCCATAATGCAGTCAGATACTTGTCAAGCCTCTCAATATAGTTTGAAAGGGTATACAATATGGAAATAGAGACAAATACCTCAAAGAGTGCCTGAGGCCATCTTCTCTGAGGTAAGGCCCCTTGCTGGAATTTACCTCTAGATCCTTTCCCAGGGAGAGGCACTGAAGACATCCATAAGTGTGGTTGAGAGGGGAAGCTTATCTTCAGGTCCTCTCCAGCCATTACTCCAGGGGACTCAGGCTGTAACTGTCTATCTCAGGGGAGGGAGAGAAAGACAACATTCAGACTCTCACAAGCCCTGGCTCTTTCCCTCTCATACTGTCCCTGTAACAGAAGCCCTTTCCTCTCTTCACTGATACAACATCATTATCAATGGAGAAGAGCTTTTATTACAACATCAAGAATATCCATTTTTACACTGGAAAGTAGTGAACTTTCTATCACTGGAAGTTTTCAAATAGAGTCTAGATGACCATGTGCCATTGGATAGCCGTTTAGGGTTTGAAGTTGGAGGATTGCTATCAAGGGACAGAATAATTTTGCCCAACTGGTATTAGTGGAAGTATTCCCAAGTCAAATTCCCAGGTCACGTTTGTCAGCATATTCAACTTAAAGATGCTATCAATCTTTCCTAGTAGATGTTTGGTTCTTGGAGTAGCAAAAGATCTTATATAGGCTCTGAGAACTTAAATTTGGAATGGACTTTAGGGATCATCTTATCCGACCTCATTTTACTCATGTTTAATAGTCAGAGAATATACAAGTACACACATATGATTCTCGCTATCCCATCCAATATAATAGTGTCATTTATGTTATTTTTCAGTCCTTTCTGACTCTTTGTGCCCCCATCTGGGGTTTCCTTGGCAATGCTCCTAGACTGATTTGCCATTTATTTTCCAGATCATTTAAAGATGAAGATACTGAGGCAAACTAGCTTAAGTGACTTGCCCAGGATCCCACTGCTGATAAGTGTTGGAGGCCAGATTTAAATTCAGGAAGAGGAGACTTCCTGACTCCAGGCCTGGCACTCTTTGTACTGTGCCACTTTGGCCTGTGAGATAAAACCAAACACCAATGTAGGATCATGAAACCCTGTTGTTATGTAGGCTGGCTGGTGGTCAAAACATGATTTTGTTTCACTTGAGGTCATGTTTCACCCAAACTAATAAATAATATTATTAATCAATATTATTAGGTAAAATACACATATTCTTGAGCAGATTAGTGAAGACAATTTGACCTTTTTTAGTTGAAATCATTAGAACTGTTCTTTCAGGGAATGCTCCCCAATTTCCTTTTTCAGTGCTACAATATAAAGACCAATGGACTTGGGAGTCAGAAAACCTGGGTTTAAGTCCCATATCTATCACCTAGTGGCTGAATAATTTTAGACAAATGAGTTAGTTGCTCCTAGTCTATAAAATGGAGGCAATACCACTTATACTACCTACCTCAAAAGGTGGGTTCTAAGAATTGAATGAGATAATTCATATAAAACATTCTGCAACTGAAAGCAGGATATAAAT